>NW_011494944.1:1677968-1678637 GCF_000754665.1 Bison bison bison | reverse complement strand
ACTTCCCTTTCACTTTTCACTTCATGCATTGGAGAAGGAAATGGCAACCCACTCCAGTGTTCTTGCCTGGAGAATCCCAGGGATGGCGGAGTCTGGTGGGCTGCCCTCTATGGGGTCGCACAGAGTCGGACATGACTGAAGCAACTTAGCAGCAGCAGCAGCATGGCTATCACATTATCAGCCAATTTCTCAGCAAGAAACAGATTGCAAAATCAGACTAGTATACTTTTTTCAAAAAAAATTTATGGGATGATTTTAAAAGTATGTATTAGGCAAGATATCATAATCACAAGAAATAATATAGCACCCCAAACAACAAAAGCATATACCTGAAGTTGTTAAAGGTAATAGCTACTGAAAATGCCAAACAGAGAATATGTAAAGCATTAGAATATTAGCTAGATAGATTCACACATCAGGCAATGATGACATCCCCTCTTCAGGAAAGTACTCAATTAAAAATTTCTCAGTAAGTTCTACTTCCTTCCTCTAATCACCTGGGAAGTTTTCTAATTTTCCAACACAAGTTAAAGTCAGAAGGCAAGGGAACCCAATGATGCAACCCATACAGATTAGCCCCTTGAGAAGAATGGAAGATAGTTTCATGTCCTACCACATATCCCCTGTTCCTCTTAACCTGGACTAATACCTTGGCTAGAAGGCATTCTT
>NW_011494944.1:1673138-1677868 GCF_000754665.1 Bison bison bison | reverse complement strand
TGACTTAGAAAAGTAAATGAACTGCATATAGAGAATACACAAATTAAGTCAGAAATTCCCTTCCTAATTATGAGAGTATTGTTGCAGGTATTCACGTCTTTCCTTATTTATTTAATGTAACCCACTCCATCTCATCTTGATCTCAGAAAAGTTACTTTCCTTTTTTTAAAGATGATTAGATTTAAATCTAAATTGAACTGAAATTTAAATGGATTCAATTTTTTTATTATAAATAGGGTAATAAAATTAATGCAAAACACAGTCTCATTATTAAAATAATTTCAAGAAATAATATCTTGCTCCTAATAAGCAACATTTGAAATTGCACTTGATCCAGATCTAGAATAATAAGTGACTTATCACTTTGGCAATTTTTTCTTCATATATATGTGACTCGATACTCATCTTAGAAGGTGGTACAGTTGAATTAATAGTTATCACAGAAAACTTAAATTCTAGTTAAAACAGAAATATAACAAATTAATCATTTACATATATTTAACGGAAGAATGAAGTAAGTGTATTTCAAACTTGTGTGTGTGTGTGTGTGGTACATGCACACTTAGTCATTCAATTGCAACCCCATGGACTGTAGCCCACCAGACTCCTCTTTCCATGGAGATTCTCCTGGCAAGAATACTGGATTGGGCTGCCATGCCCTCCCCTCCAGGGAGTCTTTGAAAGCCAGAGATCAAACCCAGGTCTCCCACATTGCAGGTGGATTCTTTACCATCTGAGCCACTAGGGAAGCCCCAAAATACTGGAGTAGATAGCCTATCCCTTCTCCAAGAGATCTTCCCAACCAAGGAATTGAACTGGTGTCTCCTGCATTGTAAGCAGATTCTTTACCAGCTGAGCTACCAGGGAAGCCCATTTTAACCATACAACTTTTAAATAAGGATGTATTATTAACATGAATGAGCAAAATAAAGCTCTTTCCTCATGGTAGCTTAGGTGAATAAATCAATCTAATTTGAAGGGAAAACTCAATCTAATAATCAATGGTATTTCATCATTATATGAAGTCCTCATTTCATTTTATCCTTTAATTTTTTATGCTTAAGTCAATTTGGATTTGAGGAATATTATCTAATACTAGATTTTTCTCAAATTGCTGTTTCACTATTACCTGTGTTTATGTCCTGCATTTGATAAATATGCAATTATTAATTTAATATAAAAGTGCACATTTATTTCTATTAATAAACTTTATTTTAGAACATTTGAGATTTGCAGAGTAATGCAAAGATAGTACAGATGTTTACTGCATTACCACATATTCTGTTTACCTTATTATTGACATCTTAGTCATTCAGTATTATACATTTGTCATAATTAATGAACTAATATTGTACACCATTATTAACTAAAGTCTATATCATTCATAGTTTCTACACTTTCCCTATTCTTTTCTATAGTTCCTATTGTCCTTTTTCTCTTCCTGGATTACATTCAAAGTATTTCTTATATTTAGTCACCACATCTCCTTAGGCTCCTTTTGCTTGTGATATACATTCATTTTTAAGGCCTCACATTTTACATGTGAGTTCTATGCTAAAAAAAAAAAAAAGAACATTTATACTCTCTTTTACAATACAAACTAACTGGAAGACATGGAAGAAGGTTGTCACCACAACCTCAAGCTAATATACTAATACTTCTAAAAAGTAAGGAAGAATGATTAGAGTGGCAACAGTCACTAGCTGTCTCTCAGTTACATTTTTTCCATCCTTATAGTAAGAAAATACATTGAATTTTAGCAGAACACACAGCTATCCAGCTAGGGTCTGAATTTTCCAGCCCTCTTGCAGCTAGGTAAGGCAACACGACTAAGTCAGGCCAACATTATGTGAAAGGAAGTAATGTTGAAGTAAATTCCAAGACACTTCCTTCGAATTCATGCTTAGGTGTATTCCTTCTCCTTTCCATTGGCTAACGAGCTCACTCATTGCATTCAATATGAAGGCCATGAATCTGGGAGATGAAAGAGTCACAGGATGCAAGGGGTCTGATTTCTCAATAACTTCATGAAGTGGAATTCATCTCCTCTGCCCTACACACCTCACCTCTGTGTCATTTGAAAGGAAAGATGCAGACTTGGATACTACTAACACCCTTACAACCTTCAGTCTCTGTCGCAATAATTTACCATCTACCATAACTCACGCAGTACAAAAAGAAATGGTTAGAAATTCAAATTTTCAATGTACAAATGGAAAAGCTTAAATTTGAAAGTATTAGAATATTGCCAAAGATTAAACAGATAATGTTAAGTTATAACAATATAACTTATTTTGGAGTGCTCAACTGAAAAGCTTTGAAAAATAAATTTAATTTTATGTATAGCTTCATATTTCTATTGCTGCATGTGAGGAAGTTTTTACTTGAATTATTGCTAACTTTCTTTTATTGTTAACAGAAAATGTATAAAATAAAGATTTATTTTGAAGGGGGTTCCAAAAATGCCTTGAATTTTGGAATTAATTTGAAAGTACCTGCCTCTAGCCATTATTTCCCTAAAGCAAAAGAGACTTAGGAAAAAAGATCTCAAAACAAGAGATACTATAAGAAGAAAATAACTTCAAAACTCTAAGAATCTATGCTGTCTGGAATAAAAATCTCCTGTTGTTTCATTAAATGCTTATTTTTCACATGTATAGGAATAGTTGAAACCATTCAGCCTTGGAACAATGAACATAAAAAGGAGGGGTATTTTAGTGCATAACTATTTGATAGACTGTGTATTGCAGCTGGATCACTCAAAAACTGTTCTTTAGTTTCATAGTAGTATCATCCCTGAGGCTACTTAATGGGTGGTGTAACTCAGGTTAGGGGGTTCCTACTCCCCAGTGAGCTAGTTAAGCTAAATTGGAAAGTCCAGTCCTATTGCCTGTGCAAAACCTTCCCCATGACCTACTTGTATCTAGGTACATGTAATACTGAGACCACTCTGCTTCTATGGCTTAATGTTCCATCTATCATGTCACCATACCAGGAATATCAGTTCTTTTTTCTAGTTTCTAAAAGCAGTCCAATTATATTTTTTGAGTTTTATCACATTTTTAAAGAGTTGTGGGAATTAAAAAAGGGGTCATGTAGTAGACTAAGAGGTCTAAATCCAGCAAATCTATTCTTCCTTTAAGCTCAAGTATATGTAGAGTAGCCTAAATTTTATTAGCTCCCATATCCAATTCATATTCCCAAATGCACTGAGAGTTTCAGAAATGATTCTTACCAGGTAATAGTATCCATTCAACTTAGAAAGCATCCAGTGCCAGATATAGTACCCTATTATGTTCGTTGTGCTCAGTCTTTCAGTCATGTCTAACTCTTTGTGACCCCATGGACATTAAGCCACCAGGTTCCTCTGTCCATGGGATTCTCCAGGCAAGAATACTGGAGTGGGTTGCCATTTCTTCCTCCAGAGGATCTTTCCAGCCCAGGAACTGAACCTGTGTCTCTTGGGTCCACTACATTGGGAGGCACATATATGCATGTATGTATGTATTTATTTATTTATACCACTAAGCGTATAGTACCCTAACTTCTGCCCTTTTTTAAATATAATTAGCAAAAGTTGTAATCTAGAGAATTCTATTGGTCAGGATCAGTGACTTAGTGAAAAGGTAATAAAAAAAATATGATAGATGAATGAAGTAGCTATAAGATTGTGAGACAAAATGTAACCAAGTGATTAAGATACATAGATAATGTCATATATTTTTATTTTATTTAACAAGAAATAACCCTTTAACTATCATTGACTCAGTAGCTAAAACCTTTTAAGATTCTTTGTGATAAATAGAGTATGCTTTTCATTTGTTTGCTTATTTGGTTCATTACTTAAATGGCATTTTTGAATGCCAAAAATATTCAAATACTAGGAATTTCATATGAATCAATCTAACATGTAAGCAAAATCTTCTTTCTCTTCTAACCCCTAAATTTATTCTAATGGATTTAATCATCTATTAGTACACTGAAAGGATTCAGTACCCAAAGTTCAGGAGAAAAGTAGAAATGAATGCAAGAGGAAAGGGTAAAAGTCAAGGTGATGATGAAAAAGAATTAGTTGTGAACAGAGAGTCATGGTACAGACCTAATATATGATGTATTAATTCTGCTGCAAGAATATAATAGAGCATAAATGTTCTGACTAGCTCTCAAAATAGAATTCAGTTCAGTTCAATTCAGTCACCCAGTCATGTCAAATTCTTTGTGACCTCATGAACCGCAGCACGCCAGGCCTCCCTGTCCATCACCAACTCCTGGAGTCCACCCAAACCCATGTCCATTGAGTCAGTGATGCCATCCAACCATCTCATCCTCTGTTGTCCTCTTCTCTTCCTGCCCTCAATCTTTCCCAGCATCAGGGTCTTTTTCAATGAGTCAGCTCATCGCCAAAGTATTGGAGTTTCAGCTTCAACATCAGTCATTTCAATGAACACCCAGGACTGATCTCCCTTAGGATGGACTGGTTGGATCTCTTTGCAGTCCAAGGGTGTCCAGAGCCGTGTTAGGCATTACTGACAAAATGGATGCATGGCCCCAACCACCTCTCCTCATCCCGCAGGCAGGGTCCTGGGATTAAGGAGTTAGGTCTTTTGATTCTGACTTGTTCTTTCCTTTCTTCAGTTGAGTTAGCTGGAAAGAATGTTAAGGTGCTTATTATTCTTGAGAGAAGCATGAGAAAGCACAAAGCCTTCTGCAGTTGTGCCCAGAAAATAATC
>NW_011494944.1:1666479-1673038 GCF_000754665.1 Bison bison bison | reverse complement strand
ACTGACAAAATGGAGGCACAGCCCCAACCCCCTCCCCTCATCCCGCAGGCAGGGTCCTGGGATTAAGGAGTTAGGTCTTTTGATTCTGACTTGTTCTTTCCTTTCTTCAGTTGAGTTAGCTGGAAAGAATGTTAAGGTGCTTATTATTCTTGAGAGAAGCATGAGAAAGCACAAAGCCTTCTGCAGTTGTGCCCAGAAAATAATCTATAAAGTAACCACTGACATTTGTTCAAGGATCTTTACAAAGAATGTTCCAGGATGAGCATGTAGGCTGCAGCTTGAGGCCATTGGAAGGATTGCTATCTGAGACCTGTTTGTGAGCGGAATGTTTTATGGCAAAGGAAGTTTGCTGAGTTTAAGGTTTAGGAATAATTAAGAATAGCTAGAAGCCTTTTTAGGAGATAGTGAGCTTAAGATACTAGGGGCAAGCAGGATTTAAAAAGGTAAGAAATAAACTGAGGAATGTGGTATGCAGCCCAGACATAAGCAGGAGTTACAATGTAATCACAAGTAAACAAGATTCTGAGAGAATCACTGAAGCAGGAACTCCATTTGAAGGGCAACAAAGAGACAATAAATCTTGTAGGTCTTCATAGAACTGTTCAACATCAGCTTATTCAGTGTGGAAGACAAAAATCCAGGCTCTCCTTTATTTAATATAAAATTATTATTGTTATTGTGGTGAATCTGTAAGTAATCCTGCCTTCTATTATAGTCAAGTAGAAGCAACAGCTAAGTCGTAGAAATATTTAACAGTATCTGGATTTTTTTTTTTTCCCAACAAGCAAAAGCTATTAGCCTCAATTTGTCAGCCAAAATACCTGATGTTATGCTCTAAAGGACAAAGAAAAACAAGGGTCCTTGTAGGTATAGACCAATTAGTGTGGCACAGAGGTACTATCTTCTAGGCTCCAAAAAAGTAAAGTTTTCTCATTTCCTGGAATGTGTGAACAGTTTATTCAATTGCATTCTGGCAGTGTCCTTATTTGAACCTCAATGTCTGGAGGAAAAGAAAAAGTCTTTTGCACCATTCAGACTCAAGAATCAGTCTGGAACAAACATCAGTACCTGACACCAAAAGAGCTTCTGTGGAGATAAAGAAGCTAATTTGTAAAGGCTGTTAGGCAATAGAACCTAACAAATAGAGAAAAACAAACTAAATTGGATAGGGCATCAAAAGCTGAAGAAGCATGAAAATACTATAATGGGATGCCATAAATGAGTTGCTCTGCAGAGGTCAACTTTGATTTTTTGTCTCATCTGGAAGGATAAGTGTGCAACTGAATCTGTGTCTAAGAAGGAACAGAAAAAGCACTTTGCAGCCAATTTCCCCGGTGTTTCTTAAGGCTGGAAAAAAAGTACCTTAAGTAGTTTCCTCCAGTTATGAGTATATATATTCCTTGTGAAGTCCACTTTCTGAGAGAAGGTGGTATAAGAAATTCTGATGTTCAAGTGACTTTTACTAAAGGGATGGGTAATGGAGAACTGAAGATTACCACCTTCTGGAAAGGAAGAAACTGATACTCCAGCCCCCATTTTCTGAGATTAGAAAGTAAAGAAAACTGTCAGATTGACAAGAGCACAGAGAAACTAGACCAAGATTAGCAACATGGCTGACTGCAGGACAAAATTCCAAATAGAAAAAAAAGTTTAAATGAAAATTTGGGTTCGTTAGGTAGACAATGTTGAATCTGTCCCAAGTCTCCTTATCTTATCTTACACTTTACAAAGCAAATGTAAGTTGAGAAAATGTGGGATGGTGATTAAGAAGTAGAGAGTAACATATGAAAAAATTCAAAAGATGTTGCAACATAGATATTAAGAGAAGAATCTGTTTTTAGAGAGGAATTATTATATGTCAAATATGAGAAGTCAAATAAAATAAAAACAGAGAAATGATTGCTATTCTTGGCAACACAGACATCATAGGAAATCTTGATTACAGCAACCCTCAAAGAGAGTTGGCTACAGAAAACCAAATGGAGTACATGAAGGACATGTTGAATAAAGAGACAAAAACCATGAAAGGGAGCAGTAATTTCAAGAGGGGTGTGAAGTCAGCTTGAGTTGTCTTATTAGAGGGAAATACTAGAACTTACATGAATGTAGATATAAATGATTCATCAAGCAGAGAAAGAGGAACTGATGATTCAAAAGGATGTAGGGAAGATATGTGTAGGAAAGTAATGAGAGATTCATACCAAAGAGTTGCCCTTTTTCATATCAGGGACAAGTAACTAATCTGTGTGCAAACACAGATACTCCATGGTCTTCACTTCTGATGTCTGAAAATAAAGGAGGATGATGGCTTTTATTTTCTCAATTAAATATAAGGCAAGATCATTATCAGAGGAAGGGGAGAGGAAGAGATTGTGAAGAAGTGGGTGACAGGACAATACTTGAAATTGTCATTTTGGAGAATATTAAAGCATATTATAAACATATATTAAACTATTGGGCCCTACTGAATGCCCAACTTGCATTTGTGACATTAAATTGAAGTGAGACTAGACAATATAGTAGTGAGTTTTCCCTCCAAATATGCTCAAGTGCAACCCACAGATATTTGGGTTAACAAGGTAAGAGATTTTTCTAGAAGTATGTTATAGAGAAGTAATCATGAAACAAGTTTAGGTTTCTTCAAAGCAGAGATTTTAATTATGGAATAGAAATCTAAATCTGAGTAAGGAGGGAAATGCAGGTTTGATGAGGGTTACTGAATACAAAAATATAATTGGGTGAATTGACTGCACTGGATTTCAGTATTAAACATAGAATTGAGAGTTGAAGGTCATTATGCAGGACTGAGTAGGTGAGGTGAGAATGAGAATAAATATTGCTTGAATTAATAGGATCAGTTTATGAATGTATGATCTACAGGAATGTTGAAATCAATAAAGTCAATGATAGGGAAAATGGTGAAAATAAAGGGAGAATGTCATGTGCTAAAATTATACATGAACAAGTAGAATCATCGGAGAAGGCAATGGCACCCCACTCCAGTACTCTTGCCTGGAAAACCCCATGGATGGAGGAGCCTGGAAGGCTGCAGTCCATGGGGTCACGAAGAGTTGGACACGACTCAGAGACGTCACTTTCACTTTTCACTTTCATGCATTGGAGAAGGAAATGGCAACCCATTCCAGTGTTCTTGCCTGGAGAATCCCGGGGACGGGGGAGCCTGGTGGGCTGCTGTCTGTGGGGTCGCACAGAGTTGGACACGACTGAAGTGACTTAGCAAAGTAGAATCATGCAATTTAGGTAGATGATAGCAATAGGATACTGGTAGCTGAAAAAATCATAAGGGAATTCAAAGAGAAGCTCTGATTTTTGAAAAAGAATGGGTGTGTTATTTGCTCAGTCGTGTCCAACTCTCTGTGACCCTATGGGCTGTAGCCCAACAGGTTCCTCTGTCTGTGGTAGTCTCCTGGCAAGAAATCTGGAGTGAGTTACCATTTCCTTCTCCAAGGGATCTTCCTAATCCAGGTCAAACCCAGGTCTCCCACACTGCAGGCAGATTTTTTACATCTGAGCCACAAGGAGAAATACACATGCATACAAAATAAAAGATACTTAGACCTTGGTAGAGCAGTACAATTTCCAGAAAATTATAAGAAAATATCTAGAAAAGCACATAAAGATAAACTTAAATAGTCATCAAGAGTGAACTAATAAAAAAAAAAAAAGAAAGAAAGCAAGCTTGATAAAATCATATACTTTGCTACTATTTTTGTTTTAATACACAGTTTTCTATACTATTTTGCCAAAGGAGAAAATGCTCATGGCATGGAATATGGAAAGAAAAAAAGCAAGATATCTATCAGCTCAAAAAGTATGCTTCATTTAAAAATATATATATATTTAAAGTATAAAATTAACTATACCTTATCTTTGGCTGAAATAGAAATGTTTCCTTCCTTATATTTCGTAGTATTCAAATTATAAGCATTCATCATATTTATAGCAATAATAGGAATTAATATATATTTATTTTTCTTGGACTTCCCTGTTGGTCCAGTAGTTAAGAATCTGTTCGCCAGTTCAAGAGACACAGGTTCCATCCCTGGTCTGGTAAGATTCTACGTACCTTGAGACTACTAAACCCATGGGCCACAGCTACTAAGCCTGCGTGCTGCGACTACTGAAGCCCACATGTCCTAGAAACCATACTTCACAACAACGGAACAAAAGAAGCCACTGCATTGAGAAGGCTACGCACCAGAGGTAGAGAGTAGCCCCAGCTTGTTGCAACTAGAGTAAGTCCGCACACAATGAAGATCCAGCACAGCCAAAAATAAAGAAAGAAATGGTGGTGGTGGTGGTGGTGGTGTAAGGCTAAGTCATGTTTGACTTTTGCAACTCTATGAACTGTAGCCCACCAGGCTCCTCTGTCCAGGAGATTTCCAGGGAAAGCATACTGGAGTGGGTTGCCATTTCCTTCTCCAGGGGACTTTCCGAACCCAGGGATTGAATTCAAGTCTCCTGCACTGTAGGCAGATTCTTTACCAACTTAGTGACCAGGGAAACCTGAAATAAATAATTAAAATTATGTGTGTGTGTGTGTGTGTGTGTGTGTGTGTATATTCATTTTTTCTTAACATTTATTTAAGGGGGTTTCCTCTCATCTGAATTTGAATTTTAGAATGTGATTTAACTTTAAAATAGAATATGCCATACACTGAGAAAATGTTTTAACTAAAGTTCAAATCTGTTCTTGTAGAAAATGTTTCCCTATCAACTGAACAGAATATTCTAAGTATATATGTTTAACCCCATTTTATATCATTATGCTATAAAGATGAGATTTTATACATGGGTAACTTTAAAGTCCCCTTCCCTAGAACCTGAGATAATTACTGAATGAAGTGAAGTGAAGTGAAGTCACTCAGTCGTGTCCAACTCTTTGTGACCCCGTGGACTGTAGCCACCAGGCTCCTCTGTCCATGGGATGCTCCAGGCAAGAATACTGGAGTGGGTTGCCATTTCCTTCTCTAATTACTGAGTGGCTAATGTTTTATTTTTGTGAAATAGGATTCTGAAAGGAGGAGTGGAGGATGGAGAGCTAAGCAGAGAAGGAGGGGAGGCAATCAAAGTTGCATTACTGAGTTGCATGTCAATAAGACAGACTGCTAGTTCAATCTCACAGAACACAGAGTCAGATGAATATGTTTCAAAACTTTCTTTTGGGGAAATCAAGGGAGGAACAAATATCTGTCAACTCCTGATCTTCATTGGTCAAAATTTCATTGAATAGATTTTAGACTTCTGACCTCTATGTATGAAATTGACATCCCAAAATGTGAGTTTCTTTTGGGCATCAACAGAGAAGCCCTGATCAAGGAGAAAGGCATGTAGCATAGTACTGACTGGAGATTACAGAACATATGACCATAGCAGTGTCTAGGATAAGAGATGATAGTTGTACCTCTCGCATAAATTTGTCATGATTGGTTTTTCTTTAATCCCTGATGATAATGATACAAATCATAATCGGGGACTATTATTAGCTAACATTTCCAAAGATGAATCCAAATATGCAAATTAAACATATAAAAATAGACATTTTAGTAGAATGTGATCTATTTTGAAATGGCTTTTTTATATTCTTTCCTTTACTCACAAAAGCAGTTTAATTAAAGGTGCAGGAGTATAATGCCTCTGCTGGTCACAGATTACTTAAGAGTTCTGGAGCCTACTGAGCTAAGATGGATATGATAGCAATTCACAGGTTCTGTTAAGATAGAGTCTTAATGATCTATAATGTAAAGATCTACACAGTAAAATAATTATTTTGAATTATGTTAAATGCACATATTTATGTATTAAATTGTTTCATTTAATACAACAGAGCTAAACTCATAGCATGCACTTACATTGTTAGTTGTTATAAGGACTTTTGACACTGATAATTTTTCTTTTTCAATTCTGGTCCTTTACCTGTTTTGCTTAAACTTTCAAAAGACATTGGTTCTTTTCATTGGGCCATCACATTCTTTTCTGTCAGCAGCCCTCCTCTAATATTTAGGGCAAAAATATATTAGAAATAATAGCTATGTGGCTGGACCTTAGATGCTATTAGACATAATAGTCTAAAGAATTTAGAGAAACGTTCAGTTTATTTTATCTGTTTCAAAATGCCTAACAAGGTAAATCACTAATAAAACTTTACCTATCCTTGGATAGGATGTATTTCAATTGTGTCAGTTTGCAGATGAAGAAACAGGTTTACAAAGATTGAGTGACTGGTCAAAAGTAATAGAGTGCAATATAAGACTAAACTCTAAAATAATTCAGATGTCTTCCTTAAAGATTCTTTGAATTCGGACTCCAGGGTTGCACATGATACAAAAGTCTATTTAAAATCTTTAACATAGGAAAGGGAATTACTGGTTCAAATAACTGACAGATTCTAGAAGTGAGACTAAAAAAACTAATTTTAGACATAGTTATGGCTATCACCAGAGAAGGCAATGGCACCCCACTCCAGTACTCTTGCCTGGAAAATCCCACGGACGGAGGAGCCTGGTAGGCTGCAGTCCATGGGGTTGCTAAGAGTCGG
>NW_011494944.1:1662344-1666379 GCF_000754665.1 Bison bison bison | reverse complement strand
CATAGGAAAGGGAATTACTGGTTCAAATAACTGACAGATTCTAGAAGTGAGACTAAGAGAACTAATTTTAGACATAGCTATGGCTATCACAGTATCAGCCAATTTCTCAGCAAGAAACAGATTACAAAATCAGACTAGTATACTTTTTTCAAAAAAAATTTATGGGATGATTTTAAAAGTATGTATTAGGTAAGATATCATAATCTACAAGAAATAATATAGCACCCCAAACAACAAAAGCATATACCTGAAGTTGTTAAAGGTAATAGCTACTGAAAACGCCAAACAGAGAATATGTAAAGCATTAGAATATTAGCTAGATAGATTTACACATCAGGCAATGATGACATCCCCTCTTCAGGAAAGTACTCAATTAAAAATTTCTCAGTAAGTTCTACTTCTTTCCTCTAATCACCTGTGAAGTTTTCTAATTTTCCAACACAAGTGAAAGTCAGAAGGCAAGGGAACCCAATGATGCAACCCATACAGATTAGCCCCTTGAGAAGAATGGAAGATAGTTTCATATCCTACCACATATCCTCTGTTCCTCTTAACCTGGACTAATACCTTGGCTAGAAGGCATTCTTTACCTAGTAGATTGACCCAAATCTCAATTCACTAATATACTTGGAGGTTATTTATTTACTGAGTTGAAGTGTTTTTTCACTGACCAAGACTTTTGAGCAAGGAAAGAAGTATCCTAGTGAAATCCCTGTATTCTAAACATAGTTATCTTTGCCTCTATTAAAATTATTATTATTTTTTTATCTCTTTCCCTCTCCCTATCAATTTCCATTCTAGTCTGTTTTACTTTGACTTTCTCTTTTCTCCTACTCTAATCCCTCTCCTCTTGCCACTTCACAGGACCCTCTTCCTTTTCATTCCTCCATCCTATCCTAAACACATTCCCCTCATTGGACAAAATATAGTTTATAAAATAGGTAGTTTCGCAAAGTATGTAGTGATGATGAACAACCTAATGGTTTTATTAATCTTGGCCAAGATTAGAGTTGTATAAAAGATGAGTAGAATAGTAAGATTCCTCAGCAGCTATCCCTGAAGACTTTTCTTTTAGATTGATTGGTGAGGTTCCAATCTTGTAAACAGAAAAAAAGAAAAAAATCATTCCATCACTGATTGCACAGACTGCTTAACTAGAACCTTCCAAAAATACTCAGATCTCCATACACATTAAGATACCACTGTCTTTTTTCCTCCTCTATTGATGGTCTTAAATGTAAAGCTACACATTTATTCAGAACATAGAAAAGAGTGGTAGACTAAGGACCCTCGAAATTCAAAGATCTTGCTGATAAAATGGAAGATACTTTGACTCAATAATTTAAAAAAATAGATCAAATTAATTGCTCTTTAGATTATACAAAATAAATAAGTTTAAGATAAAGAGTAACAGCATGTCTAGACAAAGACACCTGTTGATACTGGTGAAAAGGAAAATTGGAATGATTATTCTTTTTTCAATTAGAAAATATATCATCTAAAACACAAAAGACAAACTTTACATGACATAGCATCCTTCTGTGTAAATCTATCCACTATGGTTTTCCTGAAATTTCCCTAGGCACAAAAAAGAGATGTTCATGTAACTGCAAATGACAAATTTCTAGTTGATATCAAAGCTACACTTCCAACTCTAAACCCTGATGCCTATTCATCATTCTTTCCTCCTTTCAGGCATCAAAAAATTAACTGGTAAGCATTTTGAGTGCCACTGACTCTGCCTCTATCTTAGCTTCATTATCACTAGTCAAGACTCTCATTCACATACTTTTCTGCTTGGTTTTCCATTCCAGGGAATTAACTGAAGCAAGATAAACCTGGAGAATGGGATGCCAATATTAGATGTGTCAGAACATCCTGTTTCTTGCACTGCCAGAAGAAATGATAATTTGATGATGGCATAGATTAATTGGGTTTCCCTGGTTGCTTGGTAAAGAATCCACCTGCAATGCAGGAGACCTTGGCTTGATCCCTGTGTTGGGAAGATCTCCTGGAAAAGGAAAGGGCAATCCACTCCTGTATTCTTGCCTATGAAATCCCATGGACAGATCAGCCTGTAGGGCTGCAGTCCATGGAGTCACAGTGAGTCAGACATGACTGCACAACTAAGATTTTCACTTTTTTCCTTTTTAGATTAATTAACTGCTATCTTCTGATTCCCCTATTAACATTTTAGATCTTATAGCTGCTCCTTGTTTGCTCTGGGTAGAATATATTTCAGATATGGGACACATGGTGGAGGCTGAACCCAGTTGACTGGGTATGATCTCATTATAAGTATTCCCAAATCCAAGAAAAATAAGTTAAAAAAAAAATTCTACAACTTGCTTACATATCTTCCAATGCAATCATTATCCCCTATTGACTGACTGGAACACACTTCTACCCATCAAAAAGACAAGTAGTTACTACTACTAATTGATGCTTTCAAACTGTGTTGCTAGAGAAGCCTCCTGAAAGTAACTTGGACAACAAGGAGATCAAATCAGTTACTGTTAAGGGAGACTAGCCCTGAATATTCACTGGAAGGACTGATGCTGAAGCTGAAGCTCCACTGTTTTGGTCATCTAATGAGAATGGATGGCTCATTAGAAAAGTCCCTGATGCTGGGAAAAATTGAGGGCAGAAAGAGACGAGGGCATCACAGAGTGAGGTGGCTGGACAGCATCACCAGTGCAATGAATATGAACTTGGGCAAACTCCAGGAGATGGTGCGGGACAAGTAGGCCTGGCATGCTGGAGTCCATGGGGGTCACAAAGAGTTGGACATGACTGGGTGACTGAATAACAACTGTTTTGTACAAAATTTAAGATCCATTTAGAAGACTAATCTTCCTCATTTCCCTGTAGCCCTCACCCTAATAGCATCCTATCTCTATTTTCAGAAATAGCAGCAGATCTACATGCTCTATTTTCTCTGAAAAACCTATTTGTCTTCAGTTAAGAAAATTAAAGTGCCATCCATGCCCTTTGTTGTTGTTGTTTAGTCTCTAAGTCGTGTCTGACTCTTTTGGGACCTCATGGATGGTAGCCCACCAGGTTCCTCTGTCTACGGGATTTTCCAGGCAAGACTACTGTAGTGGGTTACCATTTCCTTCTCCAGGGGAGGTCCTCAACCCAGGGATTAAATCTGCATCTCCTGCATTGGCAGGCGGATTCTTCACCAGTGAGCTACCAGGGAAGCTATTATGCCCTTAAAGTTTTACAAAAATGTCCTCTAACTTCTTGTAATTATTTAACTATGGCCTTAGAAACATTAAATCTGTTGTTTAGGACTCCTACCTTATACAATACATGGGTGACTGCTTTGTGCCAATATGAGCCTAATGATAACCAGTGCTATGGCTAGATAGGCCCTTATGATTCTTACTGTGACTGCAAGACAACCTCAGCAATAGCCATCAGGAAACTTAAAAAACAAAAAACAGGTTATTACTTAACAGGTCCCAGAAATTATATGACATACTTTGGTCTT
This sequence comes from Bison bison bison, assembly GCF_000754665.1. Classification (NCBI taxonomy): domain Eukaryota; kingdom Metazoa; phylum Chordata; class Mammalia; order Artiodactyla; family Bovidae; genus Bison; species Bison bison. Next base: position 1,662,883 of record NW_011494944.1, on the reverse strand, counting down.
ATGTGGCGGGGGTTTGGGGGCATGCAGGCCCCAAGTTCTGCTTTTATTGAGATCTAGAGTGAGGACCTGAATAAAAGCACAACTCTTGAATTGTGAATTTCAGACACAACAGTGGGAATGAGTGAAGTAAGCCAGAAAGAAAAAACACCAATACAGTATACTAACGCATATATATGGAATTTAGAAAGATGGTAACAATAGCCCTGTATACGAGACAACAAAAGAGACATTGATGTATAGAACAGTTTTTTGAACTCTGTGGGAGAGGGAGAGGGTGGGATGATTTGGGAGAATGGCATTGAAACATGTATAATATCATATATGAAACGAGTCGCCAGTCCAGGTTTGATGCACGATACTGGATGCTTGGGGCTGGTGCACTGGGATGACCCAGAGGGATGGTATGGGCAGCAAAGAGGGAGGAGGGTTCAGGATGGGGAACACATGTATACCTGTGGCAGATTCATTTTGATATCTGGCAAAACCAATACAATATTATAAAGCTAAAAAATAAAAGAAAAGAAAAAAAAAACAAAAAT
>NW_011494944.1:1657941-1662244 GCF_000754665.1 Bison bison bison | reverse complement strand
AAAAAGTAGCCCTCAGATTTATCAAAATTAATCATGATCTCTAAAACTAAGGAGTATGGTAGAGAAAGGATGAAGCTTGGTTCTTCAGGAGTCTGTGGCTGGCAGTGTAGTTACCAGAGACACCCATCTTTGAAGTAGGTACATGGGAAGCAGGTACATGGGAAGCCAAAGTTTAAATCAGACACTTGCATTACCGAAAGAAAAGCCAATTGTCAGGCCTAATAATGATCTCCCAGTATATTCTCCAGCCTGAGAATCTTGCAGACTTGATTCCCTCTATTTGCTGACAAAATTAACATACAAAGGACAGAAAATCTCTAAAGATGTATTTCAACATGCCGAAGTGCATTTTACAGACCATAAAATCACATAAAATGGAAAATCTTTCTCCTCAAATATTGGACAGACTATTCATGACTTCCCCTAACCAATGAGCAGAGGACAATATAGTCAATTTCTTGGTCCCATAGGATACTGTAGACCTTGGATTCCTAAAGTCTTCAAACTGGATGCCACTTCGTTATGATCTTACTAAACTTTTCTTACTTAAACCTTGCCCTTAACAGATGCACTGTCTTTTGAACTTAAAGCTGCCTCTTTGAACCCTCACCCCATACCACATATTTAGACTCTCGAACTACTATCCACCTTTCTTTCTATTTATATTTTTGACCCTGAACAACAATAGTTTGAACTGTGCATATTCATTTACACACAGATATTTTTAAAATAAATACATTTGAAACATTTTTTTTGATATTTGTGACAATCTAAAAAAGCTGGCACATGAATTAGGTAGTCTAAAAGTATCAAAAAATTAAGAAAGTATTAGACATGTCATATACATGCAAAATATATGTAGATACAAATCTTTCCTTACATAGGTATAAGGTGAGAGATAGTAAATCGAAAATGAACAATGTTTTTGTTTTCTTACTGTTTTAAAACTTTGGTTTCAAAGTTACCATATAGTATGTCTCTCTTATAATTGGAGAAACTGCATATCACCTGTCATCACAAGTTTTTTTTAATGCAAAAATGTTTTCAATATTTTATTATTAATATAACTGTAATATTGTATGCCATAAAAATTTTAAAATGATTCATTCATTTGAGTATAGGGTAGGCTACCATAAAGCAGTCGAAATGCTGCTTCTTTATTATTAATGCATGAATGATTATACTTGCAAATAATAATTTCTTTCCATAGTATCTTTTCATTTTTGATGTTTAGTGTTAGTAACACATATAACATCTACAGTGTTTTGTATCATATAATTATATATGTACTGACAGACAATTTGTCTTATAAACAGACAATATACACTTAGGATATCAATAAATACATTACAGTACTATAAGTGTATTGTCACTTCTTTATAAGTATCTTAATAACATTTTTTCTAGCTTACTTTATTTTAAGAATATAGTATGTGACTCATATAACACACAAACATATATTAATTGACTGTTCATGTTATTGGTAAGGCTTCTGGTCAATAGTAGGCTATTAGCAGTTAAGTTTTAGATCAGTCAAAAGTTATTCACTGAGAATGAGTTTTTCACTCTGTTGGAGGTAGGAGTACCTACTTCCCAAGTTGTTAAAAAATATCAAAAGATATTTAAGATTTGGACAAGCTTTGGGGACTGTAACTCAACAGCTTGGTGGATATTACAGATCCGCACTTATGTGTCCATCTTTCATCTGAACCTGAAATAAAAGCCTATATTATTTTTCTGCTAAACAGCAGAGTTAGCTGAAGCCTCTGTACTTAATTCCTGCTTAACCTCAAGGTCTCTCATGTGGGTTAGACCTTTACTTTTGACTAAAAACATCTACTAGTGTTATGCTTCTAAAAGGACCTTCTATGAAATACTTCTCTTTTCACTCATGCATATTTCTATCATTGCAATATCTTAAACTTCTATTTTTCTTCCTTTCCCCAAAGAGGGATACCTCAATGATTGTCCTACACTTACACAGAATGTTCCTTCTCTCATTCTGACCTCCTATAGACAATCTATTGGCTATAGAACTGTAAATGTATGTGTAGAGCTACTCACTTAACAAATCATTTAAAAATAGTTAGAAAGGCAAAATTCATGGGACGCTGTAGTGGAGGTTATCACTAAACTTTCTAAGACTGAAACCAATGCTTTCAAGAATTTTGAAGCATATGAGACTTTACCTTATTTACAAGCTTGCAAGTTAGCCTGTCACAGTGTCAAGAAAATGATACCAGAAAATAGAAAACTCCTGAATCAGGAAGAAAGGACAGTTTATCACTCAAAGCACTAGCAGTAGTCTGTATATCAGGATATTTGAGTTAGTGCCTCTTGCCCCAAGTCCCATGAAATCAAGGCAGATGGAATCAGACGGAAGTCTGCACAATTAACAGTTCCACTCCAGGAAAAGAAACATCATAGTAAGGAGTCTTCATCCTTTAGAAATGGGTGGTAAGCATGCTTGTTTGTTCTTTGCTCCAAAAGGAAATACTATACCTCTCTTCTCATGCTATTTTCTGCACAAACATTGTTCAAAAGGTTGTTTAAAACAAATGCCTTCAACATCAGAGTTGTAAGATGTACAGTTCAGTTCAGTTCAGTTCAGTCGCTCATTCGTGTCGGACTCTTTGCGACCCCATGAATCGCAGCACGTCAGGCCTCCTGTCCAGCACCAACTCCCGGAGTTCGCTCAGACTCACATCTATCAAGTCAGTGATGCCATCCAGCCATCTCATCCTATTGTCCTCTTCTCCAAGAAAGACAAACCCATGAAGAATTGTCTCTTCACAGATATAAGAGGTGTAGAGTTAGAGAACTGAGTAAATTAAGATAGAGGTCACATAATGAGACTCACTTTCCTTGAGGATCAAGTAAAGGACTATAAGAGAGACAGTGAAGGACTGAGAATTTTCCATGGTGATCTCCACATATCCCTATCATTTCAGCTCTTTCCCAAAGTCCTCCTGCAATGACTTTGCCTTCTAACACATCCTCTCATCTCTGCTGATAAAATCCAATTTGACCAATCAAAGGCAGAAAATCTGCAGTCAATTCTTCCCACTTCTGAGACTAATGTTTACTTTTTTTTTTTTTTTCAAACTGAGCTTATTTACATGGTACCCTTCCTACTAAAGCCCCATAACATATTTCACCTTCTCCCCAAAATTCAGATGTTTCTTTTAAGTATTGTCACATCTGATACTTTTTTTTTTTTAATTTTATTTTATTTTTAAACTTTACATAATTGTATTAGTTTTGCCAAATATCAAAATGAATCCATCACAGGTATACATGTGTTCCCCATCCTGAACCCTCCTCCCTCCTCCCTCCCCACACCATCCCTCTGGGTCATCCCAGTGCACTAGCCCCAAGAAAGACTAATGCCAACGGTGCTGTCATTGATTTTCTTTCATACTGTTTATTTATTTATATAATAAATTTGCATTCATTTAACAGATATTTATGTATCCAACTTGGATCTAGGATCTAAGATGGGAAACTGTGTTACTTGAGGTAAGTGGTCAGGAGAAACATGAAATTCAAAGAGAATTTTTAAAGAATATAATTGTGCCGTCATGCTCAAATCTGAAAAGGAGTGGTCAAGGCCTACGGCAAATAGTGTAAGCAAAGCCTCCAACACTAAGGTTGCTAGAAATGTATCAAAAAGAGCATAGCGGCCATTGTGACTACTTATGACTCTGAAAACAAGATAAAAGTGTAAGTCACGTGAAACTGTATTGATTAGTTGTCACAATTTGAGGAGAGAGACTGCTTGCGGGGAAAGCCCAGCTTTGTCAGATTACAGAGCATCAGTTCAGCTCAGTTCAGTTCAGTCACTCAGTCGTGTCCGACTCTTTACGACCTCATGAATCGCAGCACGCCAGGCCTCTCTGTCCATCACCAACTCCCAGAGTTCACTCAGACTCACATCCATGGAGTCAGTGGTGCCATCCAGCCATCTCATCCTCTGTTGTCCCCTTCTCCTCCTGCCCCCAATCCCTCCCAGCATCAGAGTCTTTTCCAATGAGTCAACTCTTCGCATGAGGTGGCCAAAGTACTGGAGTTTCAGCTTTAGCATCATTCCTTCCAAAGAAATCCCAGGGCTGATCTCTCAGAATGGACTGGTTGGATCTCCTTGCAGTCTAAGGGACTCTCACGAGTCTCCTCCAACACCACAGTTCAAAAGCATCAATTCTTCGGCGTTCAGCCTTCTTCACAGTCCAACTCTCATATCCATACATGACCACAGGAAAAACCATAGCCTTGACTAGACAAATCTTTGTTGGCAAAGTAATGT
>NW_011494944.1:1646918-1657054 GCF_000754665.1 Bison bison bison | reverse complement strand
TTTCAGGATTTGAAATAGCTCAACTGGAATTCCATCACCTCCACTAGCTTTGTTCTCAGTGATGCTTTCTAAGGCCCACTTGACTTCACATTCCAGGATGTCTGGCTCTAGATGAGTGATCCCACCATCGTGATTATCTGGGTCGTGAAGATCTTTTTTGTACAGTTGTTCTGTGTATTCTTGCCACCTCTTCTTAATATCTTGTTTCTGTTAGGTCCATACCATTTCTGTCCTTTATCGAGCCCATCTTTGCATGAAATTTTCCCTTTTTATCTCTAATTTTCATGAAGAGATCTCTAGTCTTTCCCATTCTGTTGTTTTCCTCTATTTCTTTGCATTGATTGCTAAGGAAGTCTTTCTTATCTCTTCTTGCTATTCTTTGGAACTCTGCATTCAGATGCTTATATGTTTCCTTCTCTCCTTTGCTTTTTGCTTCTCTTCTTTTCACAGCTATTTGTAAGGCATATATAGAGAGCATAATGTTGGGAAAATAACACTTTTGTGACATGATATCCTCATATGCAAGATGGACATAAAAGTACCTAAATATTTGTACTTTTTGAGAGGATTAAATTAATTGAGAGGATTAAATTGATTCATTGACATCTTGGTTGTGATATACACAGACTCAGTAAAAGTTATGGAAACTAATATCCAATACCGGATCCTGAAGGACCTTTTGTTCTGTGTTGTGTCACTTCAGGAGTGTCTGACTCTTTGCAACCCTGTGGACTATAGCTCACCAGGCTCCTCTGTCCATGAGATTCTCCAGGCAAGAATACTGGAGTGGGTTGCCATGCCCTTCTTCAGGGGTTCTTTCCGACCCAGGGATCTAACCTACATCTCCTTCATGAAGGATCTTCTAGAATTTGGTAAAAACATTTTGCATTAGCACCTTTACAAATCAAATGAAAATATAAAGATTTCCCTACATATGGTGTGTTTATAGGTTCAAGTTTTTAAACTTTAAGGTTAGGAAACAGTAGTAGCAACACTATTTACCATAGCCAAGACATGGAAACAACCCCAGTGTCCATCAATATATGACTAGCAAAAAATTGTGATCTATATATACAATATAATATTTATCAGCCATAAATAGAATGAAATATTGTCACTTGAATCAACATGTATAAACCTAGAGAATATTATACTAAGTGAAGTCAGCCAGAGAAAGACAAATATATGATATCACTTATGTGTGATATAAATGAATCTGTATACAAAACAGAAACAATCTCACAGCCATAGAAAACAGACTCATGGTGACCAGAGAAAAAATAAAGGGATAAATTAGCTATATGAGATTAATAGGCACTGCTATACATAAAATTGATAAGCAGCAGTAATTTAATGTATATAACAGGGAGCTACATTCAATATCTAGTAATAACTTATAATGGAAAATAACTTGAAAAATATATACATATACATGTAACTGAATCACTTTTCTGTATACATAAAACTGGCACAATATTATAAATCAACTATACTTCAGTTTCTCTATATATTAATCTAAGTGTTTCATAGATATAACTGTACTCACTGACAGGTTATTTCATATGGTTCACACTAGTCAATAAAAAACTTTAAAAATAGATTTATTATTGATGGGAGAGGAGAAGGAATGATTATAAAGAAATTTTAACTCGCTTTTAAGTATAGATCTTGTATGGACCAGCCTAAGTGAATTCAAATCTTCAAATAAAATTCATAATTATTCTTTGAAAGACGGCTATGAGAAAGTTAATTTACAACAACTGCCTTGTTTCTTGACTTTTTTTTTAGTTACCCCAAATCTCTAGTGTAAATTGGGGGTCATTTTTGATGTTGTATACTCTATGATTTTGACAAATGTACAAGGAAATATATGCACTATTACAGTATATCATACAGAATAGTTTCACTGCCCTAAAAGTCTTCAGTATTCTCCCTTTCCGTTTCTCCCTCTTCTCTAATTCCCAGCAACAATTGATATTTTTATTACCATCATAGTTTCGCCTTTTCTAAAACATTATATAGTTGGAGTCATCCAGTATGCAGCCTTTCCAGTTTGGTTTCTTTCACTTAATAATATGCATTTAGGGCTTCTCCATGTTTTTCATGACTTGATAACTCATTTGTTTCTAGCACTGAATAGTATCCCATTTTATGGATGTGTCATGGTTTATTTGCCCATTCACCTGCCAAAGGATACCTTGGTTATTTTCAAGCTTGGGCAATTATGGATAAAGCTGCTATAATCATTCATGTGCAGGTTTTTGTGTGGCCATAAGTTTTCAACTCATAGGGTAAATTCCAAAAAACACAATTTCTTGATTTGTGTGTCTGACAAAATTTTTACACTTACTTGTTTCTAGAACATCCAAAGGGGCTCTCTATTACATGGTATATACATAAAACTGATTTTCTGCAATACATGTTTGGAAAAATTGTCAGGAAAGAACATTATATCCCTTGGTGAATATAAGGAAGTAGGTGAATTGCCACCAAAAGCAACATCATTCTGCTTTCTGTAGAGAGTAATTTCCACCATTTCCTAATGTAAGAGAGTAGTGGCATTTTAAATTTTAAAAGAAAAACAAAAGCACATAATGCCTACTGCTTAGTATAACAGAACACTCAGGCACTTTACTACAAAACCATTCTCTTACACATCCTGGAACTCTAAAGCATTAGCGTCTACAATTTCATATTTATAAATTTCTACTCCAGTTTGAAAAGGTCAATATTTTTTAAGTTTTTATTAAAATAGGAAGACACTACAAAAATAAACAGAAATAAAATCGAAATTTGGGCCATTATAGTGTTTCATATAAAATTTCATAGTGACTGAATATATATGACAATATATTCGTGCAAATTGTTTCCTAGTTACATTGAAGTAGATAGTTACACTGAATTCTACTAATGAATGATGCTCTGACGAATTCTAGTTATCTTTGTTTTACATGTAATTAGGTTAAGACTGTAAGCATTTACTTTACAGAGTAAGGCCAGGGGAGTTAATGCTGTCTGGAAAGAGACTACAAGATTCTTTTTAATAAATCCTTGCTGATTTTATTGTTTCATCATTGTTTGGCTTTAAGCCAAGTGTTGACAAGAAATGTATTATAAAAACATATTTGGGAAAAATATGTTTGAGATATAAAATATTCTGCTACTCTTATGAGAGATTTTGGCATAAGAGAAAAGTATATGCTTTAGGAACACACAGATCTGGATTAAATTGATGCTTAATCATTTAATCACTCTGTAGCCTTGAAAGAAAAAAAAAAAAACCTTAAGCCACTGGAGTTTAAGTTGAATTACCAATAACAACTGTTAGAAAGATTAAATGAGATAATGCATAGAAAAGTAGCTCTAGTCAAGGTCACTTTTCTTGTCAAGTTCATCTATTGCTTTCATGTTGCCAAATGCAAGGGTAAATTCTCAGTCTTCATTATATTTGAAGTATCAGTGACTTTTGACAGAATGGATTACTTCTGTTTCTATGAAACTTTTTCTTTATTAGGATTCCAAGACCCCATACCCTCTTTGTGTTCCCCCATTTAGCTGATTATTCCTTCTAAAACTGTTTTCCTGGTATTTTGTCTCCCTGATAAGGGAATTGCTCTTCTATTCTCTATCTGCATTCACAGATCTATGCTGATGAACCCTAAATTTATATTTTCAGCCCTGACCTCTTCCCCAAACTCTAGATCCATACATAACACTACCTTTTAGTCATGTCATGTCTACTTTGATGTCTAATAGATAACCAGTAGGTGGCTTAAACTTAATATTATCAAAAACTGAATTATGGATATTCTTCTCTCAATGTGTTCCAGCTACTGTCTTACTCATCTTGGTTTTTGGCAACTTCAATCCCTCATTTGCTCAATGCAAAACCTTAGATCTATGCTTTCGGTTCAGTTGTTCACATATCACATCTAATGGATCAAGAAATCCTGATAGCACCCACTGGCTCTAATTCCAAAGTTATGTAGAATCTCACCACTTCTCTGCCCCTCCAGTGCTGACCTCCTATCCAATCAGCATTATGGCCCCTATAGATTTAAGCATTAACATCTCATCAATTTTCCCTGTCTCTGCCCTTGTTTCCCTATAGTATATTACCAACACTTTGTGTAGTTAGTATCAGTTCAGTTCAGTTCAGTCACTCAGTCATATCCGACTCTGAGACCCCATGAACCGCAGCACGCCAGGCCTCCCTGTCCATCACCAACTCCCGGAGTCCATCCAAACCAACGTCCATTGAGTCAGTGATGCCATCCAACCATCTCATCCTCTGTTGTCCCCTTCTCCTCTTGCCCTTAAACTTTTCCAGCATCAATGTCTTTCCAAATGAGTCAGCTCTTCGCATCAGGTGGCCAAAGTATTGGAGTTCAGCTTCTACATCAGTCCTTCCAATGAACACCTAAGACTGATCTGTTTTAGGATGGACTTGTTGGATCTCCTTGCAGTCAAGGGACTCTCAAGAGTCTTCTCCAACAACACAGTTCAAAAGCATCAATTCTTCTGTCCTCTGCTTTCTTTATAGTCCAGCAAAGCAATTAAAATAATGCTTTAAAAGTCAACATAATAGCATGTCAGTCCTCTACTCTATATCCTGCAGTGCATCCCCATCTCTTTAAGAATGTGCTTCTAAGTCGCTTCAGTCCTGTCCAACTCTGTGCAACCCATGGAATGCAGCCCATCAGGTTCCTCTGTCCATGGGATTCTCTAGGTAAGAAGACTGGAGTGGGTTGCCATGCCCTCCTCCAAGGGATCTTCCTAACCCAGGGATTGAGCCCATGTCTCTTAAGTCTCCTGCATTGTCAGGAGAGTTCTTTACCTCTAGAACCACCTCTCCATTTCTGTAAGAATAAATTCCATTAATGGCCCATAATTCCCTACATGATACTTTCTCCCACTCCTTTCTGTCTTTCCTCTGTTACTATCCCAGACACTTAAAATACTCCACTGTAGGGCCTTCTAATAGTCCTCTAAAACACCAATCCACATTCCAACATCAGAGATGTTGAACTGGTTGTTCACTCTTACTGGAGATCCTTTTCCACATAGGTGTATAGCTAATCCCCTCCATCCCTTCAAGTCTTGGCTTAAATGTTAGTTTCTTAATGACACAAATGAATCATCCCTACCCTCCACCTTCCTATACCAGATCTTATATATCCTGCTTCACTCTGTTCCTTTTCAAAACATTTACCTCACTGCGAATCATATACTGATGAGGTGCCAAATCATGCTTTCAAAGGAAAAAATACTAGTGATATCTGTCATCACTGTAGAAAGGAGATATTTGTTGTCTCAGATTCAGTATATTGTGCCTACTTATTTTTCAACCATTATACACCTGGGATCTCAGAACATACTCTCTAAGATTAACATCACTTTTAAAATGTATATTGGTTCTCTGGTTCTTGGCCATCTGCTGTCCTCTGATTTAGTATTCTGTTTAATTTAGAGGTAATACTAGGTAGGTCATCATTTGATATTTATGCTTTGTGAAAATTTAAAGATAGCTAGACTTAGCAGTTCAAAAGAGATTACATTGATCAGCCTAGTGATTGAGAGACTGTTTCTATTTGTGCTCATTTTTCTAAGTCTATTGTTCATTTTTTGTTCTCACTTTTAATCTTAGAGTAGTCACCCTTGGCATGTAACTTGTGCTGACAAGACCACAGGTAGAACCTCTAAAGCTTATAAAATTGCAGAATCTTAAGGAAAGCAGGTTTAGCATGTTTACCAGACTCTTTTAAAAAACCTAATAAGAAGATGAGCTCTTATATGTTTTTAATTAAGGGACAAGATCTTAGCTTAATACAGTAGTCATTTATGTGGCCCCTCCTAAGTGACATCAGGAAATTCTGCTTTTTGCTCTTTTAGATTTAACACACTAACAATAACAACTCATTGTCTTGTGGACAAGGCAAATTGACAAGAATATGAAGTTTTTGTTGCTTGTTCTTCTATAATAAGGCTTCTGATCTCTAGGAAAAAAGCAAATACACCAACTTTAAAATAGTCATTTTAATATGGGAATTATTTTTAATATTAATGTCATCATTTTACTGTTTGACAATAAAGTATTTAGAAATCAAGAAAAATATTAGCTAAAATCTACAATAGAGGTATTCAAAGGTTAAAAATAGAAACTATGCTTAAATATACAGTATATATAATAACCTGTCATATGAAAAAAGACTAGCAATTATTTTGATAAACAACTGATATACTGAACAACCATTGAGTTTCATCCTTTGTAGCCTAATTTACTTTTTGATACCTTATTAAAATACCCATTAAATACTGTTATATTAAAGATTGAACATCGAGTACCATAATATTAATGATTATAAATAATATAATCAGAAGTTTAATAAAGGATGTTTCATTGCTAACCACTTTCTAACTTCCATACTCTCCACCCATCTTTCATTACTGCCTTATATTTTGGTAAGTCTTACTATAGCTGGTATTAATTTCAAACTATGAAAGCCCCAGCCCACATGAAGTTAGGAATCCTCACACCAGTTCCTTCCCAAAACACAGTAAAAACAAAGTCAGTCTTTTTTCCCTGTTCTCTCAAGCCATTTTCAGACCTGCTTGGGAGGCTGCCTTGTTTCCCCAAAATCTTTTTTGGTGTGTGCTATTAATAAATATTTTTCATAATTTTTGTATTAAATGTGTGACATCTCCAAATCTAAACAAAATTGGGGTAGGGGATTACAAATCCATTCCTTTATCACAGCATGACCACAACAAGGAGACAAACTGAATAACAATGAAGTACAAGAAAACGCTCTCAATGAAATTCACATCTGAGCTTTTAAGTTAGTGACACCCACAGAGCAAAAAAAAAAACAGTGACATGAAACTAATAATTATAACATGTTAACACATAAATGGACTTCCCAGGTGGCTCAGTGGTAAAGAATCCGCCTGTCAAGCAGAAGACATGGGTTTGTTCCCTGAGTCAGGAAAGTCTCTGGAGAAGGAAATGGCTATCCACTCCAGTATTCTTACCTGGGAAATCCCATGGACAGAGAAGCCTCGTGGGCTACAGTCCATGGGGTTGCCAAGAGTTGGACATGACTTAGTGCTAACAACAACTCATGAATATATTTACATAAATATAATAAATTAGCATCATGTTGACATACTAGAAGGATCAATAGGCTGTAAGTTAAAAAAAATTCTAAGCCTATCAACTAAATAGTTATATGATTTGGGGCAAGTTACTACATATTCTAGCAAATGTTCCAATTTCTATTAAACAAGAAATTGAATAGCACAATATTTCTTTTCAATCTTATGATTTGTAAATTTGCCTTTTATTTTCAAGGAGAATTCTTAAAAAAAAAAAAAAAAAACTCTTGCAGTACTGATAGTGAAAATACCCTTGGCCATGATATTGAGAAACAACAAAAGAATGAGGATGTTGCAAACAAACCAATCAGGAAGGTCTTCATCACCAAAATATACAAACAGATCATACAGCTCAATATCCAAAAATTGAATTGAAAAATGGGTGGAAGATCTAAATAGATATTTCTCCAAAGAAAACATACAGATGGCCAGAAAATACATAGAAATATGCTCAGCATCACTAATCATTAGAAATCCAAATCAAAGCTACAATGAAGTATCATCTCCCACCAAACATGGTCCACTGAAGAAGGAACGGCAAACCACTTCAGCATTTTTGCCTTGAGAACCCCATGAACAGTATGAAAAAGCAAAAAGATATGACACTGAAAGATGAGCCCCCATGTCAGTATGCACTGGAGAAGTGTGGAAAACAGCTCCAGAATGAAGAAGCTAAGCCAAAGTGGAAACAATGTCCAGTTGTGGATGTTTCTGGTTGTGAAAGTAAAGTCTGATGTTTTCAAGAACAATATTGTATAGAAACCTGGAATGTTAGGTCCATGGATCAAGGTAAATCAGATGTGGTCAAGCAGGAGATGGGTAAGAGTATACATCAATATTTTAGGATGGATGGGAATGGAAGAATTGAATTCAGATAACCATTATATTTACTTCCATGGGCAAGAATCCCTTAGAAGAAATGTAGTAATCTTCATAGAAAGACTCAAAAAAAGAGTCTGAAATGCAGTACTTGGGTACAATCTCAAAAACAATAGAATGATCTCAGTTCATTTCCAAGGCAAATCATTCAACATCACAGTAATCCAAATCTATGGCCCAACCACTAATGCTAAAGAAGCTGAAGCTGAAAAATTCTATGAAGACCTACAAGATTTTCTAGAACTAATATCAAAAAAAAAAAAAAGATGTCCTATTCATCATAGGGGATTGGAAGGCAAAAGTGGGAAGTCAAGAGATACCTGTCAGAATGGCCATCATCAAAATGGCCACTTTGTTGATACAAACAATAAATGTTGGAAAGGATGTGGAGAAAAGGGAATCCTCCTACATTCTTGTTGGGAATCCAATTGGTACAACCACTATGGTGAACAGAATGGAATTCCCTTAAAAAGCTAAAAATAAAAGTACCATATGACATGGCAATTCCATCCTTAGGCAGATACCTGGAGAAAACCATAATTTGAAAAGATACATGTATCCTAGTGTTCACTGTAGCACATTTTACAATAGTCTGGACATGGAAGCAGCCTAAATGTCCATCAAATATACAATGGAATATTATTCAGATATAATAAAGAACAAAATAATGTCATTATAATGTCATTTGCAGCAGCATGTGTGGGCATAGAGATTATCGTATTGAGTTAAGTAAGCTAGACACATATGGCTTATGTGTGGAATCTAAAAAAATAAAATATAAAGGTACAAATGAAGTTAGTTCAAAACAGAGGTAGAGTCACAGATGTAGAAAACAAACCTATAGTTACCAAAGGATGGGAGGGGAGAGATAAATTAGAAGATTGGGTTTGACATATACACATTACTATATATAAGGTAGATAACTATTAAGAACCTATTGTATAACCCGGGGAACTCTAGTCAGTAGTCTGTATGGGAAAATAACCTACAAATTAGTGGATATTTGTATAAGTGATGTACTTTTGCTGTATACTTGAAACTAGCACAACATTGTATATCAACTATACTTCAATAATTTTTTTAAAAGAATAAGGGTAGTATTTCCTTTCCAAAGGAGAAAGAATATTGTAGAAGATGTGTGATCTAGTATACAAAATACGTAGTTTAATATGTTATTGAACCAGATTAAGCTGGATACACAACAAATCAAAAGTGAGAACAGGGAATAAGTGAGATAAACAAGATCCTGGTTGGCATTCAGACTAAAAATTCTGAGGAGGAATGTAAATTATAACAGTGTTTTGGTTAATCTTGTAAGTCCAATATTGTGAAAAACTCTGTCACTTGCTCTGTGACTAGCAAATGTTTTGATATAAAGGCAAAACATTGGAAGAAAATTAAAAGTATTTTAAGACAAATTATAAGCAACTCAATAAGCCACATCTTTCTTTACAGAAAGCTTTCTATGAGCTAAATTAAACAAATGAGCATTTAATAAGAAAACTTAAGAAGATCAGAGACTCCCTTTCCTTCACGAACTTATGCAAATCCCCTCAGATCTTAAAAAAAAAAAAAAAATTTAAAAAGTCAGTATGGCCTAAGAAATAAAGTGAATCATCTTGCAGCTTTGACTCTGTTTGTAAGAATTAATACACAACTTTGGCTGAAACCTTAATAATTTCTATATTTAGTTCTCCAAAGTCTTTCATAAAATATGAAAACAAGAAACAAAACTTTGCTTCTTGTTAAAAACTATTCTCAAAGCCCAAAGACATTTTTAAAGTTAATTTTATAATTAATGGATTCAGGGACTTTTAGGGTTAGTCACTAATGAGAATTTCTAAGAAAATTGGATGGAAAAATGGATACAGTCAATCAACAAGCATGTACTAATTAGCTTGCACAGATCAAATGTGGCTTTGTGTGCTAAATATAATATATATATATATATAACTCACTGAAAGAACACCAAGTGAGAATACCCTGAGTCACAAACAAGTTTTATATATTCAAAGAAAGAAGAACATTAGCTAAAAGAAGAGAGGAGAGGGTGAAGGTTGCAATAATGAAGTGGCTGAGGGAATCAAGGCCATATAACATCA
>NW_011494944.1:1638207-1646818 GCF_000754665.1 Bison bison bison | reverse complement strand
GTTCTTCTTTCTTTGAACATATAAAACTTGTTTGTGACTCACTGAAAGAACACCAAGTGAGAATACCGTGAGTCACAAACAAGTTTTATATGTTCAAAGAAAGAAGAACATGAGCTGAAAGAAGAGAGGAGAGGGTGAAGGTTGCAATAATGAAGTGGCTGAGGGAATCAAGGCCATATAACATCAGTATTCACACCTGGAAAAATTCTAAATTTTATTCTATGTGGGGAGAAACCTTTTCCTTCCCTACACAGATCCCTTATTTTGCTGTTTTATAGATATATTCACTTTGATTTTGTCCCTTACCCATCCTAGCAAATACTATTCTCTCCTCACTTGCTCTTATTTTAGTATTTCAAGAATGTTTAAATGCAATTCTACAGTGTAATTTTTGATATTGATTTTTTTTTATTCAGTGAATTTGGATATTCATCCAGGTCATTGTGCATGTGAATAGCCCATTCCTTTTCGTTGCAGAGTAATATTCCTTACAGTGGATATATCATAGTTTGTGTAACCAGCCACCTATTAAAAGGGATCTTGGTTGCTTTTATGAATAGAGTTTCTATAAACATGTATGTTCAAGTTTTTCTGTGAACGTAGGTTTTCATTTATCTGGGATAAATATACAAAAGTACAATTTCTGGGTCATAGTATCATTATAGGTTTAGCTGTTTTTTGTTTTTAACAGTTATACCATTACCCAGAGTGGCTGTTCCATTTAACATTCTCATCAGTAAGAAACGAGTGTTCCAATTCTTCTGTATCCTCAGAACATTTAATATTATGTAATATATGTGTGTGTGTATTTAATTTTAGCTGTACTGTAGGTACATATTGATATTTGATTGTGATTATAGTTTGCATTTTCCCAGTGGCTCATGCTGTTGAATATTGTTAGGTATTTAGGATAGGAAAAAGAAGTCCAGAATGGTGGTGGCTAAAAGACAAAGAAGGGAAAAGCCTGTGAAAATAGAACAAAGGATGGTCTGAGGACCGGAGTGAGGACCTCAAGTAAAACAAACAGCCCTCTTGGCTAGCCCAATTTACATAGGGCAGGCCCAGGGGAGGAGAAAAAAACATACAAAAAGAGTTGCCAAAATTGAGGGGAGGGGCTTCTCTTCTCTTCCTGTCTTTTGGGTTGACCCACCCTCATGCCTGGAGGATGTATTTTCCTTTGCTTTCTAACTAAAAACTGAGCTGTAACACGGAGCTGTAACACTGGTCCATTCGTCACTTCGATTTTTTGCTGTGACTGAGGAAATTTACACGGGGCTGTAAAACTGGTCTGTCTGTCACTTCAAATTGTTGCTGTGGTGAGACAGAACTGAGGAAATTGACCATGGTATGTCTAATCCCACATTTAAGTGAGATCATACAGTATTTTTTGTGAGATCATGTTTTGTCTGACTAAATATATTGCCTTCAAGAGCCAGCCTGTCAATGTAAATGGCAGGATCTCCTTTATTTTTATGGTTGAAGCTTTGATAGGATGAAAGACAACCTCATTAAAATTATTTAATAAAAATTTTTGCTTCATATTATGGATTCTGAATGTCTTTATAATGCACTCTAGTTGGAATATTTATTAAAATAAATATACAGAGGTACTCTTAATTCTTCCTATTCCTATTCTGATAAACCAGTCAAATGTTAAAGTCAGGCTTTATACTAAGTAAAAATTTTAAAAAAGAGTGACTATTGCCGAAACATAGGGACTCAACTTCTGAAGTGAGGCTTCATTGAGTTTTCTCATGTTTATAAATATTCTTCTAATGCTAAAATGTGACTTTTATGAACAGCTGAATGACATTAGAACTGCCTGTAGAATAATGCTAAAAGAAAACAAAAGCCAGAACCCAAGAAGGCAAACAGATAAACAAAAAGAAACAAATTAGGGCCAAAGCATTTTTTTTAAAAAGCAGGTATTGTGGACATTTTCTCCCTCAAGAGGTGACCTTTTTATTTTTTAAAAAAAGAATCCTAAGAAGTGATGTAGAAGATTTATCTCTTTCAAGGTGACTTTTCCAGAACTCAGCTTTGGCATAAGCATATTTTTTTTTAATTGCAGTGTTTTATAATACTCATTAAAATAAGTTCAAATGACAATGCTAGATATCATTGTCATTTATATGGAGAGTTAAAAAAATTCTTCCAGTATGAGTTAGTGAAATGACTTCCTTACTTTAATACAGATTCTAAAAATAAAATAACTAATAAATTAAGTGCACCTTAACTGTTGTTGTTTAGTTGCTAAATCATGTCCAACTCTCTGCAACCACATGGACTGTAGCCCTCCAGGCTCCTCTATCCTTGAGATTTTCCTGGCAAGAATACTGGAGTGGGTTGCCATTTCCTTCTTCAGAGGATGTTCCTGACCAGGGTTCAACCCATGACTCCTGCTGCATCTCCTGCATTGCAGGTGGCTTTTGTGTGGCTGAACCAATGGGGAAGCCCTAACTGTTAATCTGCTGGATTAATTTTCTGTAAGTCATTTAACATTAAAAGGGAAAAATAAACGGTTATGTAAATTGGAAAAAAAGAATGCCTTGAGCAAAGCTAAGCTCATTAAAAGAAAAAGCTGTATTCAACTTAGAGGAGAAACCTGCTATTCATAGCAAAAGGTCTACGGTTTCTTTATATTCCCTAACATTTTTTCAGGACAAGTCTTTTTTGTAAATAACAAATTCAGTTTTAATAGCATTACACAGGGACACAATTACTCAAGTAGGTCACATTTTGACCTTTTATTGTATTCACAGGACTTACTCTATGCACATTAACCTAAAACTTCATGCAAACATGAGAAATGGCATATTGTTTTTGTTAAGTTAAAAGAATGAGATCATTGTTTGGAAACACTTGTTGTAACTATGTCCAGAATAATGATGGCTAAAATAAACCACTGGCAAAGCAATTATCTTTGTCTCATTATTTTTATCCTAGCGCCTACTGATTCATTCACCATCTCATCTACTTCTCATCCTTCTGTTGTTCTATCTTACTATAGAAATGAGAGGAACAAATACTATTAAATGTACTAATTATCCAGAGTCATTGCTAGCATTGAATAACATTCACAGTTGAAATAATCTTCCTAGTAAAAAAAATATGTTAGACTTTAAGAAATGCAGAATCTATCCTCTATTGTAATTATTAATAAATAGTGAATAAATAAATATGTACATGGATAGCAATATAGATGAGGATGCATGCACCTGTAAGTTAAATGTATGTACAGATATTCTCAGCAGTTATTTTAAATGATGATGTAATTTTATAGAGTTATAAGGCTTCCCTAACTTCCCTGGTGGCTCAGTTGGTAAAGAATTCACCTGCAATGTGGGAGACTTGGGTTCGACCCCTAGGTTGGGAAGATCCTCTGGAGGAGGGCATGACAGCCTATTCTAGTATTCTTGCATGGAGAATTCCTATGACAGAGGAGCCTGGCAGACTGCAGGCCATGGTGTCACAGTCAGACATGACTGAGTGACTAAGCCCCTCACAGCACATCGTTTTGTAGATGTTTAATTGTGCACATATAGTAATATTTATAAATTTGTAGCTTTATAGATACTTAGTTTAATAGTTATTAAAATGATAATACATAAATTTATCAGTAAAAAGACAAAAGGTAACTTTGTGTAAGTTAACATGTGAGTTTGTAGAGATTTTCATCAACTTGTTCCATGTATGATACTTAAATGGCATATTCAAATCTCTTGCTCTATCAATCATCTGAGAAGCATCTTGCCTACTTTTGGTTTGTTAATATGCCACATTTTCTGTGTATATGGAAGAAAGACAAGAATGTGAGAGTGTCACTGAGAAGGAAGAAATTCAAAATGAGAGTGAAAGTGCAGATACATAGCATGATTGATAGAAGAGCAAAAGAATGATTTAAAGACATTAGAGACGACATTCTAATTTCATGGTATTGATTTTTTTTTCAAACATGAATGATTTAGGATTACTGAATAACATGAGTTAGTTTTTGCTTACTGAACTTTTTTTCTTAATATACTCAAAGAGTACCATGACTCATCTGTCTATTAATATTTTCTATTAGCATTGCCACTTTACTTTTGCATTGGGAATTTATTTTCACCATGACAGGTAATTTATCATGATATTTTAAAATAAAAATGCATTGGCAAAGAGACAATATGGAGATCACATTGATACTGGAATTCTGTTTTGGAGGAGATGACAGATGTGAGGGCTATGTGTTTCAGACAGAAAACAGTAATTACATGGCATTTTGGAGTTCACTAACTTTAGTCTATAAACACATCACTAAAAATTTTAGCTGGGTATTTCTTTTTAATCTTGAATAAAAACCAATTTGTCAAAAATGTAAAGTCATGTCTAGTGGGTAGGTGAGGAGATACTATTTCAGATGTCAAAATTCACTCAAAAATTTGTCAGATCTCACAAACTGAAACCAGTGTTTCTGAGAATGCAGGCCTTATCAATGATGAAGTAAAACATATATTTGAACCACTGCCAAATTTTCACTAGAAGCTAGAAAAATTGTCCAGGGTTGTGTCTTCAAGGTAGGAAGGAAAAAAAAAAAAAACCCACCTCTGTTGCAGATAGAACATTACATGGGAATGATAAACATATGTGCACACGCACAGGCCAAGAAGTGTTCCTAGGCATAAGACAGTTTTCAAGTATCCATCTGAAGGTAGTGAAAGGAAAATATCTGTTTTTTTTTTTTCCTGTATTGGACTGACTCACAACCCAAGAAAGAATAAATACCAACTTGGGAAATAACTAACATTTAACATGGCGAATTCTATTTTTTTTTATTGTGGCCAGGAAAAAAATAAATCGATTACAACCTACGTTCTGTGAAGAAAAATCACGTAACAAATCCTTAAGGCTGGAAAGCATCAAAATTTTGTCTGAAAGGGAATCATATAAAATCAATAACTGGTAAATACTAGTGAAATTTTTGCTACTCTTCAATCTCATTAATGGGAAGTCTTATTGGGACTAAGTTTAAGATAAGGATGAATCCATTATTCCACAAGAGTACCTAATGAGATTCCTACCTTTCTCAGTTCAGTTCAGTTCAGTTGCTCAGTCATGTCCGACTCTTTGTGACCCCATGGACTGCAGCACGCCAGGCCTCCCTGTCCATCACCAACTCCCAGAGGTTACTCAAACTCATGTCCATTGATTTGGTAATGCTATCCAACCATCTCATCCTCTGTCATCCCCTTCTCCTCCCATCTTCAATCTTTCCCAGCAGCAGGGTCTTTTCCAGTGAGTCAGTTCTTTGTATCAGGTGGCCAAAGTATTGGAGTTTCAGCTTCAACATCAGTCCTTCCAATGAACACTCAGGACTGATTTCCTTTAGGATGTTCTGCTTGGATCTCTTTGCAGTCCAAGGGACTCTCAAAAGTCTCCTAACTTTCTAGAGGGGGAAAAAGTAGGCTTATTGCAGATATGGCTCTTCTCCTTGAATCAGTGTACTTGGAGAAGAGGGTTAGGACCAGGATAGGTTTGGGGGTTAAGATTTTGTAATACAGATCAAGACCAACTGCTATAGTCAATGATTAATCAGTCATTGTGTTTTTTCAGATAACACTATTAATATGACAAGATACAAATCTGTGGGAGGTTGTCAACATTCTTTTGTGCTTTAATTTTGACAAAGAAGGATATATGAATAGGTACTTGCCTCAAACATTTTTTTATTTGCCACAATTCATATCAACTATAAGTAGCGTTTCTTTTGCACATTCATTACAATACTCCAAGTTCTAGAAGAGCACATAATAGACAACATTTTTTTTTCCTCAAAAGTATACTCAGAGGCATGTGAGAAAAATTAGACCCATTTATTCTTAGTAAAAGAAGAAAAAGAAAAAAAATGTGTTTTGATTATAAGTAGAAGAATCCCATTTTGAAAAGGCACATATAAATAGCTAGCATCTCTTTGTGAAGAGTTACAAAACATTGGACAAATTATAATACACTAAGACATCTTAACATGACCATACTTGACTAATGTCCTCTTTTTGACATGTAAAACATTTATATTCCAGCCCTTCTCTAATCCCTACCTGAAAACACCATCTGCCATCAGTTTCTCAGAGAAATAGCAGGTCTCTTATTGAATATTCAGATGAGCAGATGCAGACTCAGGAGGAAAGGGAGAGGGTACCCCTGAGGTAAGCAGGCTAGGGCTCATGAAGAACTTTACTTAGGAGTTTTGAATAAAACAGTTGGAGTTTATATAACAGATAGGAGGGAAAAAAGGTTCTAAAATAAATTCACAGGTGATTTTGTATCCCTTTCATGGTATTGAAGGGAACATAATCATTATGAAACTACACATTAGTTATTATAGTGTGTACTTTGATTTTGATAGAACTGTATGTAGAGCAATAATCTTGGGGTTATAATCTTTCTCAAATGTATAAATATAGAGAAAAATACATCTTTGCTGAAGGGGAACTTTTAAATTATTTTGTGTTTTGGAAGCAACATATTTATCTCCTGAAGTATTGGTAGACAGTTACATTAGTAATCTCCTTTAATAAAATTGCTAATGTACATACAATTCCAGAAAATGATAAAATATTTTAGCCAAGGTACCAACAATATTCTAAATAGGGACAGATTATACAATGTTTCTACTTTATTTATAACATTAACCACTGAGATTTTAAGAAATCAATTGTTTTTTAAAAAATGTTAATCTGGTTAAGTATGCACTTTTGCAAAACTTAAGATTGTCTGAGTTACCCTATCATCAGACAGCAAAATGGAAAGATATAGACTAAACAAAACATTTTGACCAAAGATGAAAGAGAAATGTAGAGAAGCTACAAATCATAAAACCATAAACAGGAATATTTTTTCATTTCCCTTAGCACACTAAATAAAATATCAAACTCATCTTTCTCTGTGTAACCACCAACACAGCAAGGATCCCCAGCAAAAAGTTAATTTCTCTTTGGCTTTCTGTGTGGCAGACATACTATTTTCCAACCATTATTCATTATACCACTTGTATTTATTAGCATAATCTTGCCTTTATACATGGTTCCCATTTGGGTAACAGCACTAACAAACTAGACTTATTGGCAACTAGTTTAGTCAAAAGACATACCTAGTTAATGATTTCTAAGCATAAGTCCCTTTGAACATGGCTGTTTTTGTATAAAAGAGAAGAGCTCAACTGGCAGGAAGATTTTGCCTTTCTGTTTTTGCATCTCTTCAAATTTAGAATTCACACATAAGACTTCATATTCAGAAGGTATCTTGTGAATCTGAGAAAGAAAGTTATATACTAACAGTGGGAGAGCCAACAGGGAGGAATCTGGGTTCTCAGTGGCCAACTATATTAGGAGTATACAATTTCTCAGTTGAATGCCTGTAAATAGATTTCTGTTACAGTATTCTGTAACACAAAGGTAATTTGTAATAATACTTTTAACAGAGCAATATTTTTTATTAAATTATACATTAAAAATCTTGAGAAAGTATTAATTATCAAAATATTTGAGTTAGGCAAGGCATCAAAGAAGATATGTAAATGCTACGATGAAAGTTTAAAGAAATGTAAATCCACAAAAAGATACCCCAATAATATGGCATAATGGTCAAAAGTACACTATGATTTCTATATATATTTTTATTATAATGAAAGGATCATAACCAACTGTTATTAAAATAAAGCCATATTTTTACCAAATTTGATGCTGTGTTTATAAGATGTATAAATATTCTAAGTAATTTATCAGTGGCTAAAAAAAGAAAATTACAAATAAGCAATTATACCAAAGGAGTAAGAGTTCATACATACTTTTACTAATTATAATTCAGTTCAGTTTAGTTGCTCAGTTGTGTCTGACTCTTTGTGACACCAGGGGCTACAGCACACCAGGTTTTCCTGTCCAGCACCAAGCTTGCTCAAACACCAGAGCTTGCTCAAACTCATGTCCTTCGAGTTGGTGATGCCATTCAACCATCTCATCCTATGCCGACCCCTTCTCCTGCCTTCAATCTTTCCCATCATCAGGGTCTTTTCCAATGAGTCTGTTATTCTCATCAGGTGACCAAAGTATTGAAACTTTAGATTCAGCATCAGTCCTTCCAATGAATATTCAGGACTGATTTCCTTTAATGCTGACTGCTTTGATCTCCTTGCACTCCAAGGGATTCTGAAGAGTATTCTCCAACAACACAGTTCAAAAGCATCAATTATTTGGTGTTCAGCTTTCTTTATGGACCAACTCTCACATCCATACATGACTACTGGGAAAACCATAGCTTTGACTAGACAGACCTTTGTTAGCAAAGTAATGTCTCTGCTTTTTTTTTTTTTTCTTTTTTTTTAATTTAATTTAATTTTTAAACTTTACAATATTGTATTAATTTTGCCAAATATCGAAATGAATCTGCCACAGGTATACCCGCGTTCCCCATCCTGAACCCTCCACCCTCCTCCCTCCCCTCCCCTCCCTCTGGGC
The DNA here is from genome assembly GCF_000754665.1 of Bison bison bison. NCBI lineage: Eukaryota > Metazoa > Chordata > Mammalia > Artiodactyla > Bovidae > Bison > Bison bison. The sequence goes on along the minus strand of NW_011494944.1, from coordinate 1,638,326 downwards.
TGGTCGCACCAGCCCCAAGCATCCAGTACCGTGCATCGAACCTGGACTGGCGACTCGTTTCATACATAATATTATACATGTTTCAATGCTGTTTTCCCAAATCTCCCCACCCTCTCCCT
>NW_011494944.1:1636720-1637995 GCF_000754665.1 Bison bison bison | reverse complement strand
AAAGTGGCAGATTATAAACAGTGCTGCGATGAACATTGGGGTACATGTGTCTCTTTCCCTTCTGGTTTCCTCAGTGTGTATGTCCAGAAGTGGGATTGCTGGATCATAAGGCAGTTCTATTTCCAGTTTTTTAAGGAATCTCCACACTGTTCTCCATAGTGGCTGTATTAGTTTGCATTCCCACCAACAGTGCAAGAGAGTTCCCTTCTCTCCACACCCTCTTCAGCATTTATTGCTTGTAGACTTATGGATTGCAGCCATTCTGACTGGCGTGAAATGGTACCTCATAGTGGTTTTGATTTGTATGTCTCTGATAATGAGTGATGTTGAGCATCTTTTCATGTGTTTGTTAGCCATCTGTATGTCTTCTTTGGAGAAATGTCTATTTAGTTCTTTGGCCCATTTTTTGATTGGGTCATTTATTTTTCTGGAGTTGAGCTGTAGGAGTTGCTTGTATATTTTTGAGATTAGTTGTTTGTCAGTTGCTTCATTTGCTATTATTTTCTCCCATTCTGAAGGCTGCCTTTTCACCTTGCTAATAGTTTCCTGTGTTGTGCAGAAGCTTTTAAGTTTAATTAGGTCCCATTTGTTTATTTTTGCTTTATCTCCAATATTCTGGGAGGTGGGTTATAGAGGATCCTGCTGTGATGTATGTCGGAGAGTGTTTTGCCTATGTTCTCCTCTAGGAGTTTTATAGTTTCTGGTCTTACATTGAGATCTTTAATCCATTTTGAGTTCATTTTTGTGTATGATGTTAGAAAGTGGTCGAGTTTCATTCTTTTACAAGTGGTTGACCAGTTTTCCCAGCACCACTTGTTAAAGAGGTTGTCTTTAATCCATTGTATATTCTTGCCTCCTTTGTCAAAGATAAGGTGTCCATATGTGTGTGGATTTATCTCTGGGCTTTCTATTTTGTTCCATTGATCAATATTTCTGTCTTTGTGCCAGTACCATACTGTCTTGATAACTGTGGCTTTGTAATAGAGCCCGAAGTCAGGCAGGTTGATTCCTCCAGTTCCATTCTTGTTTCTCAAGATTGCTTTGGCTATTCGAGGTTTTTTGTATTTCCATACAAATTGTGAAATTATTTGTTCTAGCTCTGTGAAGAATACCATTGGTAGCTTGATAGGGATTGCATTGAATCTATAAATTGCTTTGGGTAGTATACTCATTTTCACTATATTGATTCTTCCAATCCATGAACATGGTATATTTCTCCATCTATTAGTGTCCTCTTTGATTTCTTTCACCAGTGTTTTATAGTTTTCTATATAT
>NW_011494944.1:1629537-1636620 GCF_000754665.1 Bison bison bison | reverse complement strand
TGAACATGGTATATTTCTCCATCTATTAGTGTCCTCTTTGATTTCTTTCACCAGTGTTTTATAGTTTTCTATATATAGGTCTTTGGTTTCTTTAGGTAGATATATTCCTAAGTATTTTATTCTTTCCGTTGCAATGGTGAATGGAATTGTTTCCTTAATTTCTCTTTCTATTTTCTCATTATTAGTGTATAGGAATGCAAGGGATTTCTGTGTGTTGATTTTATATCCTGCAACTTTACTATAATCATTGATTAGTTCTAGTAATTTTCTGGTGGAGTCTTTAGGGTTTTCTATGTAAAGGATCATGTCATCTGCAAACAGTGAGAGTTTTACTTCTTCTTTTCCAATTTGGATTCCCTTTATTTCTTTTTCTGCTCTGATTGCTGTGGCCAAAACTTCCAAAAAAATGTCTCTGCTTTTTAATATGCTGTCTAGGTTTGTCACAGTCTTTCTTCCAAAAAACAAGCTTCTTTTAATTTCATGGCTGCAGTCACCATCTGCAGTGATTTTAGAGCCCAAGAAAACAAAGTTTCCATTGTTTCCCATGTATTTGCTATGAAGTGATGGACTGGATGCCATGATATTAGTTTTTTGAATGTTGAGTTTTAAGCCAACTTTTTCACTCTTCCCTTTCATTTCCATCAAGAGACTCTTTAGTTCCTTTTTGCTTTCTGCTGTAAGGTGGTATCATCTGCATATCTGACATTACTGATATTTCTCCAGCTTGTGCATGATCCAGCCTGGCATTTTGCATGATGTACTCTGCATATAAGTTAAATAAACAGAGTGACAATATACAGCCTTGACATATTCCTTTCCCAATTTGGAACCAGTCTTCTGTCCCATGTGTAGTTCTAACTGTTGCTTCTTGAACTGCATACAGATTTCTCAATAGCCAGGTAAGGTGGTCTGTTATTCCCATCTCTTCAAGAATTTCCCACAGTTTGTTGTGATTCACACAGTCAAAGGATTTGGCATAGTCAATGAAGCAGAAGTAGATGTTTTTATGGAATTCTCTTGCTTTTTCTATGATCCAATGGATGTTGGCAATTCAATCTCTGGTTCCTCTGCCTTTTCTAAATCCAGCCTGAACATCTAGACATTCTTGATTTACACAGCTTGGAAAATTTTGACCATTACTTTGCTAGTGTGTGAGATGAGTACAGTTGTGAGGCAGTTTGAACATTTTTTGGCATTGTCTTTCTTTGGGATGAAATGGAAACTGACCTTTTCCAGTCCGGTGGCAACTGCTGAGTTTTCCAAATTTGCTGGCACATTGAGTGCAGCACTCTCACAGCATCATCTTTTAGGATTTGAAAGAACTCAGTTGGAATTCAATCACCTTCACTAGCTTTGTTTGTAGTGATACTTCCTAAGGCCCCCTTGGCTTCACACTCCAGGATGTCTAGATGAAAGATCTCCCCATCATGGTTATCTGGGTCATTAAGTTTTTTTTATATAGTTCTTATGTGCATTTTTGTCAGCTCTTTTTAATATCTTCTGCTTCTGTTAGGTCCATACACTTTCTGTCCTTTATTGTGTCCATCTTTGCATGAAATGTTCCCTTGGTATCTCTAATTTTTTTGAAGAGATCTCTACTCTTTCACATCCTATTTTTTCCCTCTATTTCTTTTCATTGATCACTTAGGAAGACTCTCTTATCTCCCTTGCTCTCTTTGGAACTCTGCATTCAGATGGGTATATCTTTCCTTCTCTCCTTTGCCTTTCATGTCTCTTCTTTTCTTAGATATTTGTAAGGCCTACTCAAACAACCATTTTGCCATTTTGCATTTCTTTTTCTTGGGGATGGTTTTTATGACCACCTCTTGTACAATGTTACAAACTTCTGTCCATAGCCCTTCACACACTCTGTCAGATATAATCCCTTAAATGACACTGAAAGACGAACTCCCCAGGTCGGTAGGTGCCCAATGTGGTACTGGAGAACAGTGGAGAAATAAGTCCAGAAATGATGAAGAGATGAAGCCAAAGCAAAAACAATGCCCAGTTGTGGATGTGACTTGTGATGAAGTAAAGTCTAATGCAGTAAAGAATAATATTGTATAGGAACCTGGAATGTTAGGTCCATGAATCAAGGTAAATCAGAATGGTCAGACAGGAGATGGCAAGAGTGAACATCAACATTTTAGGAATTAGTGAACTAAAATGTACCAGAATGAGAGAATTTAATTCAGATGACCATTACATCTACTACTGTGGTCAAGAATCCCTTAGACAAAATGGAATACCCCTCATAGTCAACAAAACAGTCCAAAATGCAGTACTTGGGTGCAATCTCAAAAATGACAGAATGATCTCTTCATTTCCAAGGCAAGCCATTCAATATCACAGTAATCTAAGTCTATGCCCCAACCACTAACATCAAAAGAAGCTGAAGTTGAATGGTTCTACAACAACCTACAAGACCTTCTAGAACTAACGCCAAAAAAAGAACAAGATGTCTTTTTCATCATAGTGGACTGGAATGCAAAAGTAGGAGGTCAAGAGATACCTGGAGTAACAGGAAAATTGGCCTTGGAGTACAAAATGAAGCAGGGCAAGGGCTGACATAGTTTTGCCAAGAGACCATACTGGTCATTGCAAACACCCTCCTCCAACAACACAAGAGACGACACACGTGGACATCACTAGATGGTCAATACCAAAATCAGACTGATTATATTTTTTGCAGTCAAAGATAGAGAAGTTCTATCCAGTGAGCAAAAAGACTGGGAGCTGACTGTACTTCAGATTGTGAATTCGTTATTGCAAATGTTCAATATAATTAGAGGATGACAAAGACAGCATTTTAATAGGATTTTAAAGTCATTCTTCTAAGCAGCTTGAAGGGGAATGGAAGTCCAGGATAAAAAAAGAATATCTCTTTTAAAAAGCATTTATTCTGTTATCTTAAAAATCTTTCATCTTCAATAGTTTAAATACAATTATAGCCATGAAGTAATAATATAAGATAATGTACTTATAATTAAGTCCTGTATTAACTGTCTGTGAAGAATCATATTTTAAATAATTTTTATTTTGAAAATAAAATTTATTTTTCTTTACTAAAAATTCAAATAGCAGTTCTACTACAATATTTAGAATTCAAACTATTCTATGACAAATATGAATCAAATAAAGTGTTAATACATTTTAAATATCAAATATTCTAATTATATTCACTTATTCCAGTAAACTATGTAATGTTTAAAATCCTGACATTTTTCTCAGTGTCATTAAAGCCTATATGTAAAATATATTTGGAAATCATTCAACTAGAGACTCTACAAATAGACTGAGCTAAGTATTTCAAATGAAATTATTGGCATATTTCTGTCATAAAAATTGGACAAGATAAATGACTTTAATTTTTAAATTTTTATTCACAGTATAAGTCTGTAAAGTCCATAGAATGTTAATATTTCCTGTGATTTGTTGATGCTTAAAATAATTTTCATTGTAACTCTAAACAATTCCCAAGTATTAAAACATGAAAACATTCTGAATTACTGTCTAATTAAATCAGCACTTGAACCACATGCAGATTTTAAAGTAAATAGAGTTCTTTAGAAACACTGACTCAATTCATTACTTCATGAAATCACTTTTGAAATTAATCTACTCAAAAATACCAGCATAAAAGCCTTTTTTTTTAAAAAAGAAAAGTTAATTTCTGCTTTTAGTCATTAAGGGGAAACTCAGGCCACACAGCGTGTCTGCCATAGACAACTATAAAACAAGGAAAAAATGTTAAATGACTATTTCTCAATGAAAGGCAAGAGGTGGCAGCAATGCATATTGTGAGCACTAGGAAAAGGAAAACTGAGATGAGCCCCACAATAAGCTTAACGTTCTGCCTGAAGGTACATTCCAAAATGGGGCACAGGTAGAGAGTGCTCAAAGCACAGTGGAGAGGGTCTTGGTAAGTTGATGAAGTAGGAATTAGGGTTCTCAGAGGAGGTGACTGAAATCTGCAGAAATAGAGAAGGAAACTACTCAAGGAGCAAGTTTGAAAATATGCATAAGCAAGATACAAACTAGGAGAAAATTCTCTTAGCGCACATACCTGACCAAAGATTCCTTTCAAGGTTATGCACACAACCAATTCAAATCAATAATAAAAAAGAAAATAAAGCTATTAGAAATGGGTGGGGGCTTAACACAAAAGAATACATATTAGAGGTTAATAATTATGAAGAAGTAGTCAACATTTTTAGTCGTCAGGGAAATGCAAATTAAAAACATAATGCAATTACACTACACAGTCATTAGAACAGTTACAATTAAAAACATTGACCAAATTAATTTTCCGGCAAAGATACACAGCAAACTGAACTCTAAACATTTTTGTCCAACTCTGAGACCTCATGGACTATGGCCCACCAGGCTCCTCTGTCCTGAATGCTCAGCTTTTTGATCTATTTGTCCTTTTCTTTCAATTTTTTCATATACTCCTAATGGCAATATAGAATGATATGAACACTCTGGAAATCCAATCATTTTTGTAAATGTAAACATACCTTATGACACAGCAATTTAAGAGAAAAAAATAATCATCTAAAGGTTTATTCAGACTTCCCTTGTAGCTTAGTCAGTAAATAATCTGCCTGCAATGCAGGAGACCAGGATTTGATCCCTCGGTCAGGAAGATTCCCTGGAGAAGGAAATGGCAACCCACTCCAGTATTCTTGCTTGGAGAATCCCATGGACACAGAAGTCTGGCAGGCTACTGTCCATGGGGTCACAAGAGTCGGACACGACTTAGCGACTAAACCACCACCACGAACGTTTATTCATGTGGAATAATTTACAAACATTTATAACACTCTCAAACTGGAAAAACCATATCAGTCAACCTGATAATATAGAAACAAATTGTGGTATATTGATACAATGGAAGATTAATGAACCAAAAATATGCTGAGTGAGATATGTTAGACTCATATAGCTGAGTGAGATATATTAGACTCATATTAGTATATTTCAATCTAATACAAGCAAAATTTATATAAGATGACGAGTAAGCTGGAAAGTGTTACCTGCAAGGGAAGAGGATTGACAAGGTAATGTCCTACGTATCGTGAGAATGCTATGAGTTACATGGCTGATGCAATGATCAAAACTGATACGGTGTGGCAGCATTATTTCTACCAATGCATTTCAGTGACAGAAAACTACCCCATCCTAAGCATTATACATTGTGAGGAGATTTCAAAATCCTACTGTACCATTTATTTCCTTATCTCAGTGAGTCTCTCCCAGAAGAATATGTATATTCTCCAGAAGATAAATACACACACACACACATAGACAATAGCCTCCTCTTATCCACAGGGGATAAATTTCAAGACTCCTAGTAGATGCTTTGAAACTGTGTATAGTACCAAACTCTATGCATATTATGTTTTATTCTATACATACATACCTATGATATAGTTTGCAATAAATGGCTTGGGGATGCCTTGCTGAAGCTGTCTATAGCTCAATTCTTTCTGGCACAACACTTCATTGTCAATCAGAGTATGTTTTCTGTTTGTGATTTCCACTCACAAATGTAATGTTTTTTTACATTTTAACTAAGTATTCATCATGCACTGTGGCTATATTGTATGCATTTTGTTATGTGACAGCAAAATAAACACTTTTTTTGCTTCTTGAGAACATAAAGGGAGAACTTCACTGCTGCTGTTTGGCATAAGTGAATTGCCAGCATCACCACTCTTGTACTTTAGGGCTGCTGCTGCTACTGCTAAGTCACTTCAGTCGTTTCCGACTCTGTGCGACCCCATAGACATCAGGCCACCAGGCTCCCCCACTCCTGGGATTCTCCAGGCAAGAACACTGGAGTCGGTTGCCATTTCCTTCTCCAATGCATGAAAGTGAAAAGTTAAAGTGAAGTCGCTCAGTTGTGTCCAACTCTTAGCAACCCCATAGACCGCAGCCTACCAGACTCCTCCATCCAAGGTACGTTAGGGGATTGTTAAGTAAACAAGTATTACTTGAACACAAGCACTGCAATATCATGGCAGTTGATCTAAAAACCAATATGGCTTCTAAGTGACTACCGGGTTGGTAGTGTATATAGACTGGATTGGATGGACAAAGGAATGATTCACATTCCTAGACAGCAGGAGATTTCATCATGCTACCTAGAACAGTGCTCAATTTAAAACTTAGGAGCTGATTGTTTCTGCAACTTTCCATTCAATATCTTTAGATCGTGACTGACTATTAGTAACTGAAACCACAAAAGGGGAAACTAGTTAATATTGCTATCTATCTTAATGCAAATATTTAACCATTTATATAGTTATGCATACCTGTCTGAATATGCAAAATTTAACTGTCACAAGAAGTTAAATTACACTAAAGATTACTTTCTTTAAATATTTATTAAAATGTATGCCACTAAATATCAAGAACCTTAAGATTAAATATGATCAGTATTTAAAAATATTTATACTATTATCTCCAACAATTCTTTGAGAAAGTGAAAAGTATAATTACTAATTAAACATTTATATATAAGTCTAAATTTTGGTGATAGCAGTCAAATATATAACTCAATGACTACATCAGTCTGGTCACTGGGAGGTAATTAGTTCAAAGTCAGTAGTTTTGAATTGAAGCCCTAATTCTACAACTACCTGAGGGTGTGACTCTGTCAGTCACATTTGCTCAAGATTCACCTGCAAGATATGGAAACTAAAAAGAGCAGAAATAAACTCTGAATACACCTTTTTTTAAGTCTAGAAACGCTGGACTGGAAGAAACACAAGCTGGAATCAAGATTGCCAGGAGAAATAGCAATAACCTCAGATATGCAGATGACACCACCCTTATGGCAGAAAGTGAAGAGGAACTCAAAAGGCTCTTGATGAAAGTGAAAGTGGAGAGTGAAAAAGTTGGATTAATTAATACAATTATGTAAAGTTTAAAAATAAAATAAAATTTAAAAAAAAGTAGAGAAAAAAAACTAAAAAAAAAAAATCTAAAGCTCAACATTCAGAAAACAAAGATCATGGCATCCGGTCCCACCACTTCATGGGAAATAGATGGGGAAACAGTGGAAACAGTGTCAGA
>NW_011494944.1:1627267-1629393 GCF_000754665.1 Bison bison bison | reverse complement strand
AGCCGTGAAATTAAAAGATGCTTACTCCTTGGAAGGAAAGTTATGACCAACCTAGATAGCATATTCAAAAGCAGAGACATTACTTTGCCAACAAAGCTTCGTCTAGTCAAGGCTATGGTTTTTCCTGTGGTCATGTATGGATGTGAGAGTTGGACTGTGAAGAAAGCTGAGCACCAAAGAATTGATGCTTTTGAACTGTGGTGTTGGAGAAGACTCTTGAGAGTCCCTTGGACTGCAAGGAGATCCAACCAGTCCATTCTGAAGGAGATCAGCCCTGGGATTTCTTTGGAAGGAATGATGCTGATGCTGAAACTCCATTACTTTGGCCACCTCATGCAAAGAGTTGACTCATTGGAAAAGACTCTGATGCTGGGAGGGATTGGGGGCAGGAGGAGAAGGGGACGACAGAGGATGAGATGGCTGGATGGCATCACTGACTCGATGGACGTGAGTCTGAGTGAACTCTGGGAGTTGGTGAGGGACAGGGAGGCCTGGCGTGCTGCGATTCATGGGGTCACAAAGAGTCAGACACGACTGAGCGACTGATCTGATCTGATCTGATCTGATCAAAATGATGACTAACCTATGTTATAATATCTACATATCAGAATGGAAAAATATTAAAATCAAAAGTATAGCTATAAAAGTCAATCTGTTTTTTTGGAAAAACATTTATAGCAGATTTATAGATGGATATTTATCACAATACATTTTGTAATCTTTACTTTAAAAATATTTGTAGTTTTTAATTCTACACTGAAGCAAATATATAAACTTTTACTCAAGTGTTTGTTATATAACACTGTAATAGTTTAGGATATATAACATAATGATGCAATATTTGTGGATATTGTGAAATGATCAACACAATAAGTCTCGTTAGCATTTGCCACCATACATAGTTACAAAAACTGTATGTGTATATAAGGAAAACTTTTACAGTCTACTCTCTTAGCAACTTTCATATATGCAATACAGTATTATTAACTATAGTTACCATGTTGTATATTCCCCTTCAAGGATCACAGTCTTGTCATGGTGAAAGGGCTTATGTAACTCAATGAAGCTATGAGCCATGCCTTGCAAGACCACTCAAGATGGACAAGCCATAGTGAAGAGTTGTAACAAAACATGATCCACTGGAGGAGGAAATGGCAATGCACTCCAATATTCTTACCTGAGAACCGCATGGACAGTATGAAAAGGAAAAAAAGATATGATATTGGAAGTTGAGCCCCCCAGGTTGTAAAGCATCAAGTATGTTACTGGGGAAGACCAGTGGGCAACTACTAATAGCTCCAGAATGAATGAAGCGAAAGCAGAAACACTTAGATGTGGATGCGTCTGGTGGTAAAAGAAATGTCCACCACTGCAAAGAACAATATTGCACAGGAACCTAGAATGTTAGGTCCATAAATCAAAGTAAACTGAACATGGTAAAGTAGGAGATGGCATTATTGAACACTGACATTTTACTAATCAGTAAATGAAAAATGGACAGGAATGGGAAAATTTAATTTAGATGACCATTATATCTACTACAGTGGGTCAGAATCCCTTAGAAGAAACAAAGTAGCCCTCATAGTCAACAAGAGTTCAAAATGCAGTACTTGGGTGAAACCCCAAAAATGACAGAATGATCTCAGTTTGTTTCCAAATCCAACTGTTCAACATCACAGTAATCCAAGGGTATACTCCAACCATTAATGTCGAAGAAGCAGAAGTTGACCAGTTCTATGAAAAGAATTACAAAGTTTTCTAGAACTAACACCAAAACTAGATGTACATTTCATCATGCTGCTGCTAAGTCACTTCAGTCATGTCTGACTCTGTGTGACCCCATAGACGGCAGCCCACCAGGCTCCTCCCCGTCCCTGGGGTTCTCCAGGCAAGAACACTGGAGTGGGTTGCCATTTCCTTCTCCAATGCATGAAAGTGAAAAGTGAAAGTGACATCCCTCAGTCATGTCCGACTCTGTGTGACCCCATGGACTGCAGCCCACCAGGCTCCTCAATCCATGGAATTTTCCAGGCAAGAGTACTGGAGTGGGGTGCCATTGCCTTCTCCAACATTTCATCATAGCAGATTGAAATTCAAAATTAGGAAGAGATAACAGAAATAGCAGG
>NW_011494944.1:1625378-1627167 GCF_000754665.1 Bison bison bison | reverse complement strand
TGTGGATATGTGAAGGAGAAAGGAGTTTGGCATGGTACAGTCCATGGGGTTGCAAAGAGTTAGATATGACTTAGTGACTGAACAATGACAAGGACAATAATGAATTATTCATTTTATAATTAGAAGTCTACCTTTAAGCAAATTTATTTCGTATTCCACATGTATTTAAATCCCACATATAAACAAAAGATGACATTTTAATGAACTTGGTCCACTTTGTCTACCAATATTTCCAGTTAGAAATAGATTATTGAATTCAATCACCTTACTTTTTCTTGATACTTTCTCCTCTACTCCAAGTAACTAGTCTTGTCTCAAATGATTTGTTAAACACCTTCTCCATCTCTGGTCTATTTTATTTATGGGCATTATTTGAATCACAATAGACAATGTAAATTACTTTGGTCTAATGATGTGCTGTGCTTAATCGCTCAGTCATGTCTAACTTTGTGAACCCATGGACAGAGGAGCCCTCCAGGCTCCTCTGTCCATGGGGATTGTCCAGCCAAGATTACCGGAGTAGGTTGCCATATACCCTTCCAAGGGATCTTCCCAACTCATGGATCAAACACAGGTCTCCCATATTGCAGGTGGATTCTATACTGACTGAGCCACCAGGGAAGCCCTTGGCCTAATGATATGTAACACTTAATTATCTAAAATTTAAGTAAAATTAAAAAAAAAATATTGTAAGAATAAGAAAACATTTTAAAAGATGTCTACTAAATATATATGAGAGAAAGTTAGTAACTGTTCTAGTTACATCGCTTCAAATTAGATGTATATTTTTCATTTAATATTTGTTATATATTAATAAAGCCAAAACTTTGAAGAGGCTTTTTGGTAAAAATAAAAATCCTTTTGGAAAGCACATAATAAAAAATAGCTTATAATAAAGTTTATACACAACTTAAGTAAGTAGCACTCAAGGAAAAGCTCAATTCACTGTATTTTTTTTCCTCTCATCATTCATACACACACACACAAATGCCTTTTAAACCAAGATTCTTATAAATCATTTGTACTTAGGTATTCAAATGTTATAAATTAAGGCTTATAAGGCTGTTATCTGAAATATTTTTAGAAACTTCTAATAAAATATTCTTACATAATAGTAGAGTTTAAAGCAATCTTTTTATTATCAATTTAAATGAAAATAAAATGAATTATAGAATTCAAATAAAAAATTTAGCAGATTATATGATTTATATGTCTATAATTTTTGAATAAACAGTTGTAATTTGCACCTCTTGGTTTGCTATCAGTTGAGGATAAGTAATCCATGTCCTATTACTTTGACAAATAAATAAAATGATGAAGAGAAGTAAAATTAAGAATTTTCTAACACCATACACAAAAATAAACTCAAAATGGATTAAAGATCTAAACATAAGACCAGAAACTATAAAACTCCTAGAGGCGAACATAGGCAAAACACTCTCTGACATACATCACAGCAGGATCCTCTATGACCCACCTCCCAGAATATTGGAAATAAAAACAAAAATAAACAAATGGGACCTAATTAACCTTAAAAGTTTCTGCACATCAAAGGAAACTATCAGCAAGGTGAAAAGACAGCCTTCAGAATGGGAGAAAATAATAGCAAATGAAGCAACTGACAAACGACTAATCTCAAAAATATACAAGCAACTCCTACAGCTCAATTCCAGAAAAATAAACGACCCAATCAAAAAATGGGCCAAAGAACTAAATAGACAATTCTCCAAAGAAGACATACAGATGGCTAACAAACACATGAAAAGATGCTCAACATCACTCATTATCA
>NW_011494944.1:1624557-1625278 GCF_000754665.1 Bison bison bison | reverse complement strand
AGGAGATCTGGCCCTGTACAACAGAAAGATTAGGAAGCAAAACGTGAATAAGTCCTATATTCCAGAAGCTACCCAAATGTATGAGCAAAGACAGCATACCCATAATATAGCTCACTTAGGTTCCTTCTTTATGACGCATAAACAGTTGTAATTTGCACCTCTTTGGTTTGCTATCAGGTGAGGATAAGTAATCCATGTCCTATTACTTTGACAAATAAATAAAATGATGAAGAGAAGTAAAATTAAGAATTTTCTAACACCATACACAAAAATAAACTCAAAATGGATTAAAGATCTAAACATAAGACCAGAAACTATAAAACTCCTAGAGGAGAACATAGGCAAAACACTCTCTGACATACATCACAGCAGGATCCTCTATGACCCACCTCCCAGAATATTGGAAATAAAAACAAAAATAAACAAATGGGACCTAATTAACCTTAAAAGTTTCTGCACATCAAAGGAAACTATCAGCAAGGTGAAAAGACAGCCTTCAGAATGGGAGAAAATAATAGCAAATGAAGCAACTGACAAACGACTAATCTCAAAAATATACAAGCAACTCCTACAGCTCAATTCCAGAAAAATAAACGACCCAATCAAAAAATGGGCCAAAGAACTAAATAGACAATTCTCCAAAGAAGACATACAGATGGCTAACAAACACATGAAAAGATGCTCAACATCACTCATTATCAGAGAAATGCAAATCAAGACC
>NW_011494944.1:1616596-1624457 GCF_000754665.1 Bison bison bison | reverse complement strand
GTGTGGAGAAAAGGGAATCCTCTTACACTGTTGGTGGGAATGCAAACTAGTACAGCCACTATGGAGAACAGTGTGGAGATTCCTTAAAAAACTGGAAATAGAACTGCCTTATGATCCAGCAATCCCACTGCTGGGCATACACACTGAGGAAACCAGAAGGGAAAGAGACACGTGTAGCCCAATGTTCATCGCAGCACTGTTTATAATAGCCAGGACATGGAAGCAACCTAGATGTCCATCAGCAGATGAATGGATAAGAAAGCTGTGGTATATATATACAATGGAGTATTACTCAGCCATTAAAAAGAATTCATTTGAATCAGTTCTAATGAGGTGGATGAAACTGGAGCCTATTATACAGAGTGAAGTAAGCCAGAAGGAAAAACACCAATCCAGTATACTAACGCATATATATGGAATTTAAAAGATGATAACAATAACCCTGTGTACGAGACAGCAAAAGAGACACTGATGTATGGAACAGTCTTATGGACTCTGTGGGAGAGGGAGAGGGTGGGAAGATTTGGGAGAATGGCATTGAAACATGTAAAATATCGTGTGTGAAACAGGATGCCAGTCGAGGTTCAATGCACGATGCTGGATGCTTGGGGCTGGTGCACTGGGACGACCCAGAGGGATGGTATGGGGAGGGAGGAGGGAGGAGGGTTCGGGATGGGGAGCACATGTATACCTGTGATGGATTCATTTTGATGTTTGGCAAAACTAATACAATTATGTAAAGTTTAAAAATAAAATAAAATTTAAAAAAAATAGTAAAAAAAAAAAAGAATTTTCATGATAACACCTACAAAGTAAAGTCTTGAGATTATGTTATATACAACTGTATAACAGGAAAAATAAACAATAAAATATTAATTATAATAAAATGAATCAAGTGTACAGATGTTAATTGTTTTATTTTAAATAGCATGTAATTTTAAAATAACTTTATGTTAGAGATAAAAAATATTCTGCATTAGGCTAGAAAATACAAAGTGTTAGAAAAAAGTTATTTATAGATGATTGAGATAGATTCAAATAATCTCATATACTTCCTCTTCATTTCCTCCATCCTCTCTTTGTCTCCTTTGCCTAACCTCCCTTTCTTTTTCATCTCTCTTTTACCTTCTCATTTTCTTTCCCCTCCTCTTATTTCTCCTTTTTTCTCTGTGTCTTTTTTTTTTTCTCCTCTCTCCCTTTCATGAGATGCTCTTTAATTTTGAAGAGATTTTCATATCTAATTTGCTTCTGCCTTAATAACACAGAGGTAATAAACTAATTCCTGCATTCTGATATATAATTTCCCACAGGGGAGAAAATAGCTCTCCTCTAACTCCACCTGTGTCCTCTTAAGTTCCATTTAATCTTGTTCCTTAAAAATATTTAAAGCTAAAGAAAACATCTTGGCAGAAATTATAGTCTGCTTCTTACAGATGATGATGGACATTCCTACTCCCAATCTTCAAATATTACTGAAAATGCTAATTATTATCCCTATGTCTTTGTCTTAAACATCCTCCCAAACAAAATTATTTACTAAATTTTAGGAAAGTAATGAGAATGCCTTGTTTGATGTGAACAAATTATGTTAAAATGTGGTAAGAGCACTCATGAACTGACCCAGAAAACATTAATCACAAATGAACCCCAAAATGAAGTACCTAATCAAATAAAGGTTAAATCACAGTAACAAAAGTATTAACATTTTTCAGACATGGTGAACTAGATCCTATAGGATATATCGACTACTCAAGAGAGATATAACATCATATTAACTTATTTAAATTAATGGAGAACATCTGAATTTATAACCCAGGGAAAAATTGACCACCTTGACAGGATCAACCTCATGATTTCATAATAACTGTTTAAGATTAGTATTAAAATTTAACCTTTCAGATTTATAATTAAAAGTAAGTTACAGCCCTTAAATTTGATTAGCATAAAAAGTTTCACCACTGCAAATGTCTTTCAACATTTTATAGAAAAATCCATTTCAGAAAACTGTCTGAAGGACAGATAAATAATATTCCCCCTATTACCTTAAACTTTATTTTTCTTAAATCTTTAAAAGTCATAATATACACTAATCTTTACAAAGAAGCCTATTTTAATAAGTTTGTACTAAGACATACAATGGGTTCTCAGCAAGAATTCTTGAAAAGAAGCTCAAGTGCAGTTAATGACAGAATTTTAAGATAAGTTATAATTAAATTTTAAAAACCAAATAAGAATATAACTTAAGGATATGTATTTTACCATCACATCAATATGAGCTTTATTATCTTTTATGGGAATACAGAATTTATTTCAATTTTTGACCTTGATTCTCTCAGACTAGAAATAATTGATACAAATATAAAATATAATAGTCAAAAAATAGGCAATATTGCTTAAACATATTTTACTGAATTTAATTAATTTATAGTAATTTAAGTGGCAAAAACCTCATGATCATTTGTAAGTATTAAAATAAAGCAGTTTTTCAAGAGTATTTCTTAATTGATTGAAACTAAATGTAAATAAATTCAAAAATACTAAAAATAACTCTCCTACTTATGTTAGGGGAACCACTGACTGAAACTTCCCAACCTGGCCAGGCAAAATAGTAGCCATTAGCATGAACTATCTTACAACAAGAGGTCCTGATAAGGAACCTGGAACTAAGGGTCAAAAGGAGAGAATCAATGCCAGCCCATAGGTCCTACCAACCTCCCAGAATCCTTCTCACTGGAATCTGTCTTGGCTGAGTGATATGTGTGTAACACAGCAGGGACCCTGATTTAGAATGATTGTCCAGAGGCAATCAAACTAACCCCATTCCCATAAAATCCAAGACTGTGAACCAGTGGCAGAGATGTTCACCGGGCTTCCCTTTGTGAAATGATGAAAATATTTTCTGCCATATCAATAAATAAGAAATGTCACAGCCATCAGCAATTTCTGGCCTCCAAATGTGAGTGAAGGCTCCCCAAACTGTGATCCAGTGGATGCTGCCACCCCTCAAAGTTAACTGCTGAGGAGTTGAGGGAATGCAGGAGGCAGCCATCAGCCACTCAAACAAGGAAACAGGATTGGCCTAGAGAGCTGAGGTGCATATGGAAGCAATGAATTCAGTTAGCCAAGAGGCTTGTATCTTCCCACACAGAGAATGATAAATTCCTTAACTTGATACCTCATCTTTGATGTTCAAACTGCCTGCTCCCTTTGTTGCAAACTTGTATATTGCCTGACTTCCCCTCCTGCCTCCTTGGAGCAATTTTCTCAGAGCTACTGAGATGCTTTCACCAGAGCTCAGATTCATAAACATCCTCACAGAATAACTCTCTACTTTCAGCTTGTGACTATATTTTTTAGTTGGCTCCTTACTATGCTGTTCTCTACCCAGGTGTCCATTCCCAATAAAGTCTCTTGCATTGTCAGCATGTAAGTCTCCTCAGACAATTCTTTTATGAGTATTAGATTAAGAGCCCACTCCTGGGCCCTAGAATGGGGTTCCCCTTTCTGCAACATTTATTCAATAATTTTCATGTAAAATTTAGTTTATATGGAGGTGGTTTAGATGGTTAATAATCTGCCTGCAATGGGGTCACAGTCAGACACAATTGAGCCATTAACACTTTCACTTTCTTTCAATGAAAGTCTTAAAATCCTGGTTCTAGACAAGATATAACTTATCCACAGGTTCACACATATAATGTCAATTCTCAGATTATCAGCAGAGGTTACAAAGTATCGAAATAAAATAAAATAATGAATATTTTCTGATAAGAAAGTTATTAGGCAATAAATGCTCAATTCCATCTGTAATAGAAATTCATATTGAAAGTGACAGAAAGCAACAATTCAAATTCATTTGGTCAGTCGGTTATATTGCAGTTTCTTTAACCAAATGAATTTATTTAACTTTATTTAAATAATTTTATTTATTTAACTAAATAAATTCAAGATACAAGTTATCAGATAAATATTTATCAAGTATAGTTTCAACTTCCTCATTGGAAGCCCTGATGCTAAAGCTGAAACTACAATACTTTTGCTATCTGATGCAAAGAACTGACTCGTTGGAAAAGACCATGATGCTGGGGAAGATTGAAGGTGGGAGGAGAAGGAGACGACAGAGGATGAGATGGTTGGATGGCATCACTGACACGATGGATATGAGTTTGAGTAGGCTCTGGGAGTTGGTAATGGACAGGGAAGCCTGGCATGCTGCAGAGTCACATGAATCACAGAGTCAGACAAAGCTGAGCAACTGAGCTGAACTAATAGTTTCAATTGTGACCAGGGCAAAAATCCCTTTTTTTTTCCCCTCAGATCTATTTCTCAGTTCCCTGAAGTACTTTTACAATCTTTTCTAGTTTCAAAGCTCCAGAACTGGGATCAGTTGACCAGTCAGTTCTGAGTGACCTGAAAGGCATCATGTTTTCATTCTTGAATTATGGCCAATAGAATCTTAGGCACATATTGAATTATACTAAGTGGCTAAGCTACTCAGGACCCGCGCAAAACACTGGGAGCATTCTGACCCAAATCCAGTACGTGCTGGGTAAACTGAGTTCAATTTGAGCCAGGCAGGAGAGATGAACACAGACAGAAAAGGGGCTAATGGATGCTGAAGAGGCTACAGGTATTTACTAATACCTGCCAATTCACAGGCATCTGGAAGAACAAAAAAGTATATTAATGACAAAAAATTTTTAGTTACTGGAATTTTACATAATTTTACTCATGATACACAGGCTGCTAAAAAAAATTTTCTGAATGTTCAGAAAAGTTAACATTTCTGAAAGTTAAAACATTTTTAACTATAACCTCTAATTTTTAAGTTGCTTGCTTTTTGGCAGCATCCCCAAGATAAACAGTAGCTGAAAACTCAGTCATTTAAATTTCAGAATAAAGATACACTGCAACTTATAGTTAAAATCTATTTACACCAAAACATGCCACAGGCAAATGACTCAGTTAATGCAGATAACAAAGCTATATACTTGACATGATATCACAAATTGGGAAGATTAGTCTGCTAACTTGCTTACATAACCAGGCAATGAGAATGTCATATTTCACTTAAATAGGTTAACTCCTTAACTGTAGAGAAACATCTTTTAAAAATTTTAACTATCACTAATGTTCAAGTTGTACTAGTAGTTGCTGAGAAAAAAATACGAGCATTGAATTCAATATTGTTAATGCTTCACAAAGCAGGAATAAAAAGCCAAGAGCTTTCAGTTATATTTTGAAGCTGTTGAATATTAAAATAAGCAAATCAAATGCAATGCATGTTTGGATGGTAACTGAGGCTCTTCAGAATCTCAATTTTACATTTGCAGTCAATTTATCTCTTCATCCATCTGAAGTAGATAAATTGAATATTACAGTTAATAGTAAGACAGTGGTTTTGAACAAAGCCAAGCATCTGTCTTTTCAGCAAAGATATACATGTCATTTTGCCTTCCATAAGGTCTCAGCATATTTTTTTTTAAGTAGATAAACTCAGAAGGGAAAACAAATGTCAAATTGGGCAGAATTTTTTCTCTCTCAGTTCCCTTACATGGAAGAGTAATTCCTATCATATAGCAAATTTAGAAGAGATGTACTTTGATACTACTGATAATTTGCATTTAAATAACTTAAGCTTGGTAGCATTTTTTCCTTCAAGTGACAGAAAAATGAAATTGACTACTTTCTTCAAAAATTTTGTGTACACTAAGTATTCAAGATTAAAAACATATAAGATGGAGATGTGAGAATAAGTGTTCTGTTAAATGATTTTAATAATAAAATGTTAAAACTTTAGTTTTTTTTTTTTTCCTTCTTCATCTTTTTTTTTTTGGCTGCATGGTCTGAAGGATCTTAGCTCCTGATTGACCAAGGATCAAACCCATATGCCCTGCAATAGTGATGCAGAGTTTTAACCACTGGTCCATCAGGAAAGTCCCCCCAAATTTAGTGTCTTGTCCATATTATTGTTATTTTAAAACAAATAAGGATATGAATAATAATCATTAACACTTTCCATGCTGGTAAGTTAAATAGCAATTAGGCATTCAACAAGAATGTTTTGGGCTTACCTGGTGGCTCAGACCATAAAGAATCTGCCTGCAATGCAGGACACCAGGATTCGACTCCTGGGTTGGGAAGATCCCCTGAAAAAGGGAATAGCTACCCATCTGAGTATTCTTGCCTGGAGAATTCCATGGACAGAGGAGCCTGGTGGGATCCAGTCCATGGGGTCACAAAGAATTAGACACATTTGAGCAACTAACACTTTCACATTTTCATTCATTCGTTCAAGAATGTTCCAAATTTATTTATTTAAATTTATTCTGAGATAGCCTGAAGTGAAATTTTGATAGTGACCCCACAAAACTTTGTCTCAGACAGTGTGGTTTAATATTGGGAAAAAATAAATCTTTTGTTCTCGCTAGGATTATTTCCCATATTTTTTAATAAGCATTAACCCAACATTTATTAAGTCCCTACTATTTACTGAGATAATGATAAGAACCAATAATATAAATGTCAGGGGAATTTGTAACTTCCTTGATTCTGTCTTGTTACAACAAAAATTTGAAGTGATGGACAGACCAGTGTTGCAGCCCTCAGACAGACCAGTGATACAGCCCTGTGTAATTTCCTCAAAGGAACCAGTGTTACAGCCCCGTGATACAACTTAGTTTTATTTAAAAAGCAAAGGAAAATACATCTTTGATGCATGAGGGTGGGCTAACAGAAAAGACACAAAGAGAAGAGACACCCCTGGCCCAATTTTGGCTCCTCCTTTTATATGATGTTTTCTCCTCCCCCTGAGCCTGCCAAACAGGAGGGCTGTTTTTTACCTGAGATTCTCACTCTGGTCCTTGGACCTTCCTTTGTTTTATTATCAGGGGCTTTCCCCTTCTTTGTCTCTTAACCACTGCCATTTTGAACTACATTTTCCTATTCAAACTACCTAACATTCCCACCTCAAGAGATGGGAGGCCCAATTCTTTGGGAATAGGGGCATTGAGTTCTCTCTGGCTACTTCCTGCTGAAGTGGGACAGTGAGGGCCACTGGGCCTCCCCCTCTTGCTAGTCTCAAGCCTCAGAGTCTTCATAGCAGTGTCCATCTAAGGGTGAGTGGTATTTTCTGTGTTCAGCTGTAGTTTTATATATCCTTGTTGAACTGGAACTGCGTGTTGTAGCTTGTTGACCTGAGCAGAGACAAAACCAGCTAGACAATTGATAACACATGGAACAATCATAAGCAGCATCAATATGGTGATAAAAGGGACTAGTAGGGGCATTCAGTCCAGTTCAGTCGCTCAGTCGTGTCCGACTCTTTTCGACCCCATGAATCGCAGCATGCCAGGCCTCCCTGTCCATCACCAACTCCCGGAGTTCATTCAGACTCACATCCATCGAGTCAGTGATGCCATCCAGCCATCTCATCCTCTGTCATCCCCTTCTCATCTTGCCCCTAATCCCTCCCAGCATCAGAGTCTTTTCCAATGAGTCAACTCTTTGCATGAGGTGGCCAAAGTACTGGAGTTTCAGCTTTAGCATCATTCTTTCCAAAGAACACCCAGGGCTGATCTCCTTTAGAATGGACTGGTTGGATCTCCTTGCAGTCCAAGGGACTCTCAAGAGTCTTCTCCAACACCACAGTTCAAAAGCATCAATTCTTCGGTGCTCAGCTTTCTTCACAGTCCAACTCTCACATCCATACATGACCAATGGAAAAACCATAGCCTTGACTAGATGGACCTTTGTTGGCAAAGTAATGTCTCTGCTTTTGAATATGCTGTCTAGGTTGGTCATAACTTTCCTTCCAAGAAGTAAGTGTCTTTTAATTTCATGGCTGCAGTCACCATCCTGT
>NW_011494944.1:1616292-1616496 GCF_000754665.1 Bison bison bison | reverse complement strand
AGCCAGCATCTGGGCATGTCTTATCTCTTTCCTTTTCTCCCTTTCCTGGGCCTTGGCCTTTCTCTCCTGTCCTCTGTTATAAAAGGTATTGGTGGCTATCTGGACCATCTCATCTAAAGAGGCAGTAGGGTCCTGCTGCTGTAGCTGTTGTAACTTCCTTCTGATGTCTGATGCACACTGGGACAGGAATTTGTCCTTTAAAAA
>NW_011494944.1:1595260-1616192 GCF_000754665.1 Bison bison bison | reverse complement strand
CATAACTTTCCTTCCAAGAAGTAAGTGTCTTTTAATTTCATGGCTGCAGTCACCATCTGCAGTGATTTTGGAGCCCCCCCAAAAAAAGTCTGACACCGTTTCCATTGTTTCTCCATCGAGCCAACTCCAAATTTCCCATTGCCAGAAGGATTCCCCAAAGAGAGATTTTAGCTACCCTGAGAACTCTCCAGCTCATTCTTTGAGATCCTGTAGGGTCTGAATGTTTTTGTTAAGGACTGAGACTTTCTTTAACTTAGACTTTCTTAACTTACCCAGAAACAACACGTCTCGTTCTAGATGGCTCAAGTCCCTCCTTCTTCAGGTATCAGAAGATCTAACTCTTGTATCTTTTGAAGTACAGCTCCTGCCAAGCTGGGTTGACTCTTTAGAGCTATCCTGAGAAATCTATCCCCAGAAACTTAATTTTGGGGTGTTCATTAGGATGGCACTCATTTGTATGATCTGAATAGGTATCTGAGATCTTCCAGGGGCTCACAGGTGTATTGAGAGTCCTTTTCTGTTTCCTTCCATGGCTTGACTCTTGAGTAGTGAATCAAGGAGTCATGTCCTTGTATCTTTACTGCTGTGGGGGTAGAAAGTATTACAGGGTAGGGGCTCTTCCATGAGATGCTGAAGTTGAGTCTTTGGGGACCCATCTTTCCAGACTTTAATTAGGACTTGAGTCCCTGGAGCTTATAGTGATGACTCTTTAGAATCTTTTGGGTCCTGATTGACACCCCACAAGCATATGTCCTGTTGGAATTGCCCAATGGCTATGGTATGACTGGAGGGTCTGAGCCTCTGGATCTAGGAAGAGGTCACTGACATAAACAAAAGGTCTCCCATATAGCATCTCATAAGGACTAAGACCATCCTGTTCCTTAAGGGCAACACAGCAATACGGGTGCAGAGGAGACCTACTGGTAAAGCCTCCTTTCATCCCTGGGACGTCTCCTGGGTTATTACTATTTTTTTTTTAATCACTGATTTTAAGAATTGGTTGGCTCTTTCTACTTTTCCTGAAGACTTAGGCCTCCAGGCACAATGGAGATAATAAGTAATGCCCAATGCTTTAGAGACCCCTTGGGTGACCTTAAAAGTAAATGATGTCCCATTGTCACTTTATAATGACCTGGGCAGACCAGATCTCAGAATGATTTCACGGAGCAGTTTTTTTTTTTTTTTGTTACCACCTCTTCCTGGTCCAGCTGCAGTCTTCGAGCTTCTTGGGGGTTGTTTAATTGGCAAGTTGGACAAGAGAAGACCACTTGCCTTATAATCGTTTGGAGGCCTGCTTCTTTGAAAGATCTTTCTAGTAATCTTTGAAGGGGCTTTTCCCCTAAATGAATGGTGGCATGTAAGGAGTTAACCAACTTCCATTGGAGGTTCCCAGGCAGAAAAAGGAGTCCCTCCTTGTGGAACTACTCCATATGATCTTCTTGAAAGCCCTTACTCTTAGCTTTAAGAGTCTCACCTTCAGTATATGAAGGAGTTTCTGGCAAATTAGTCTGTGGAACTAAGGTGGCCACTCCTATTAGGTCATTGTTTTGTAACGCTGCTCTCTTAGCTTCCTGATCAGCTGCTTGGCCCCTTTGTACCACTTCCGTGCTTCCTTTTTGGTGTCCTTTATAGTGGGAGACTGAAACCTCAGTGGGGAGATGAACTGCCTCCAAAAGCCTAAGGATTTGATCACCATATTTGATTGGGGACCCTGGAGTGGTCAAGTGGCCTCTTTCTTTCCAAATAGCAGCATGTGCATGTAACACCAGAAAGGCATACTTGGAGTCAGTGGAAATGACTACTCTTTTCCCTTTCCCCAGCTCTAAGGCTTGAGTCAGGGCTATGAGCTCAGCTAATTTGGTTGAAGTACCTTGTGGCAAAGGTTTATCCTCTATGGTTTCAAAATTGAGACCGCTGCATATTTGGCTCTTCTTTTTCCATCCAAGACAAAGCTTCTTCCATTTCCTCAAGATCGGTCAGAGGATCTTCTGACAATCCGTCCTGAGGTTTTGTCCAGTGGTCCAAGGTTTCTAGGCAAGAGTGAAAGGGGAGAGAGCCCTTGGGGGTAGGCAGGAGGGTGGCTGGGTTAAGAACCTCACAAGCAGATATAGTCAGGCATGGATTATCCATCAGCATTACTTGATATCTGAGGATTCTTTGATCAGACATCCATAGATGGCTTCTCCCATTCTGGAGTCATTTTACTTGGTGGCTGATAAAAATAGTTTGCCCCCAAGAGAAGAGTTTTAAAGCATCTTCTATCAGGACTGTAATAACTGCAAGATTTCAAAGGCAGGGAAAGATACCTTCGCAATAAGGGAATAGAACACTCAGGGACCACCAGAAACTGGAGGGAAAATATTTGTTCATCTCAGCGACAAAGACATGCTCAGGTGAATCTTTTTGTAGTTGTTTTTCCTGTCACACCCCAAATGGTACAGGTTTGGGAGGAGAAGGCTCTGGAGTAGGAGGTCAGGACAGAGTAGGTTGACCCTGTGTTGACCAAGAAATTCTTGGACCTACTTGCCACATCCAGTTGCACCCTTGGCTCCAGCCCCATGATGGTTATCTGTGACAGGCGGGCTGGCTGGAACGGGCTGCTTCAGTCCTGTTGAACTACCGTGAAGGAAGGCTTGGCACTTTACCTTGGGGCTTTTGGGTCTGGAGGGCAGAGTGCCACCCAATGTCCCAATAGTTGGCATCTGTAGCAAGCTGTTTTAGGAGACTTGTCATGGTTTGAACACTCTTTGGCCCAACGTCCCGCCTGTCTACAGATTAAGCACTTGCCTCATGCCTTGTCTTTCAGGGGCTTGGGGTTTGTTATAGGGCTTCCCTGGAGGGCGGAAAGCATCTGGCCGTGTCTTATCTCTTCCTTTTCTCCCTTTCCTGGGCCTTGGCCTTTCTCTCCTGTCCTCTGTTATAAAAGGTATTGGTGGCTATCTGGACCATCTCATCTAAAGAGGCAGTAGGGTCCTGCTGCTGTAGCTGTTGTAACTTCCTTCTGATGTCTGATGCACACTGGGACAGGAATTTGTCCTTTAAAAATCACCTGTCCCTCGTAAGATTATAAATTCAGACTGGTAAGCTTTTGGAGGGCCTCTTATAGTCTTTCGAGAAAGGCAATGGGGTTCTCATTGGACTCCTGAGTTATTGCTGAGACTGGACATAGCAGATTACTTTTTGCTTGGCTGCTTTCAGTCCTGCCTTCACATAGATCAGAAAATGATCCCTTTCTCAGATGTGCTCAGGGTCATTATAATTCCGGTTAGGATCTGAGGAGGGGACCACAGTTTCCCCTACTGGGTATTTATCACTTGATATGTGAAGCCCTGTTGCATACTTTTGGGCTTTCTTTAAGATCCTAGCAGGCTCAGGGAAAGGACTAAGATGGATATTGACTGATATATGGGATTTTTGTAAAAGGATAAGAAAGAAATACAATTGCTTCTTAAACAATGTGGAGGTTAGGGGCCCTTAATCCCATGGAGTTGAAAATCTGAGCCTTTTCTTTTTTTTTCTTGGCCACACGGTGTAACATGAGAGATCTTAGTTTTTCAACCAAGGATTGAACTTGCGCACCCCTGCAGTTGAAGGGCAGTGTCTTAACCACTGGAGTGCCAGAGAAGTCCCTGAGTCTAACTTTTGACTCCCAAACCTTAACCATTAATATACTACTGCTGAATGGAAGCCTTACTATTAGTATAGAGTCAATTAACATATGTATTCCATACTATATTCTCACAAAAAAGTAAGCTAGAAAGAGGAAAATATTATTGAAAAAATCATAAGAAAAATACATTTATACTACTGTACCATATTTAACAATAATGTAAGTTTACACCATCTGTATAGGATGGTTTATTAATATTTATATCAGTATTGTCTTATATAATACAAAACACCACAGATGTTATACATATTGCTAATTCTGGGCATAAACAATAAGATAATGTGGAAAATGAAATTCAGGGGACTTTCCTGATGGTCCAGTGACTAAGACTCCACCTTCCCATTGCAGGGGCCCCAGGTTTGATTCTGGTTAGAGAACTAGATCCCACATGCCACAGTTAAAAATCCCACATGCTGTAATTAAGACCTAGCATTGTCAAATAAATAAATAAATATTAAAAAAGAAATTCAGGCTTATTCACATGTCTAATCTATGCATTGACAACAGGGAAAAAGAAATACAATTGCTTTATGATACCTAGTCAGGGGCACCCCACTCCAGTACTCTTGCCTGGAAAATCCCATGGACGGAGGAGCCTGGTGGGCTCCAGTCCATGGGGTCGCGAAGAGTCAGACACGACTGAGTGACTTCGCTTTTCACTTTCATGCCTTGGAGAAGGAAATGGCAACCCACTCCAGTGCTCTTGCCTGGAGAATCCCAGGGACGGGGGAGCCTGATGGGCTGACGTCTGTGGGGTCGCACAAAGTCGGACACGACGGAAGCGACTTAGCAGCAGCAGCAGTGTAATCCAATTATTGCTTCTCGATAGCCTTGCCCATACATTAATAAGTAAATCATTATAAAAATGTTTATAGGAACTTCCCTGGTGGTCCAGTGGCTAAGACCCTATGCTCCCAACGCAGGGGCTTGGGTTTGAGCTCTGGTCAGGGAACTAGATCTCACATGCTACAACTAAGATCCTGTACAGCCAAATAAATAAATATTTTAAAAAATGTTTGTGGCATACAGTATTAACATCATATTCATAATGCAGTATTGGAACCTGTTATCTTTTTTAAAACCACTTATCTGTGATGATAGACTGATATGCAATTTATCCAATTATGAGAAGTATACTATATACTATTGTAATTCTTTGAAAAGTAATAAAACAGTAAGAAAACACATTATTAATTTTATATTGAAAATCACTCACTGTATGCCTATATAAAAAAACAGACTAGTATCTCCATATATTTTGTGCATGCATGACATCCTTAATTTTTAAAAATTTTGTAATATGTCTAGACTACGTGGTTCACTTGCAAGTTTATTTTCCAAATTGTTGGAAATCTCGAAAGAATGTTTCAGTGTATTTATTGGAAAAAAAAAACATGTATAAGTGGACTCACACAATTCAGAGTGACTAGTTCAAGGGTCAAGGGTCAATTGGGCATCAGGATGCAGCTGTGGCATTTCAATAAGAACAAGGACACAGAGGTTTGGCTATATCAGCTTTTGTTTCCATTATAAATTCACAAACTTTTTTCTGAAAATCTTGCCAACAAATGAGTGTCAAAATGCCAGAATTTTCCCTGGATAAAGAAGTAGCAACCTGCTCCAGTATTTTTGCCCGGAAAATCCCAAGGACAGAGGAAACTGGTGAGCTACAGTCCACAGGGTCAAAAAGAGTTGGATATGACTTAGCAACTACACAACAACAAGAATTTAGTCCATAAGCAGATTACAGGACATCTCACTAGGGTTTGGGGCTGCATCTTATAATCAAAAGAATATAAATCTCTACAGTGAAACACACACATGTACATTAATTGAGTACATAGAGTCAATATAAGTCTCACAATAGGTCAGGATCAGTTTTGCTACCTGATGAATTACAAAAAATAAACTTTTCGGGAATTGTTTTTCATTTTTAAAATGGTAAATAAGGGACTGTACACTTGTAATTCTTCAGTTCATGTCTAATTGGTGATAATTTATTAAGGAATAAAGAGAAAATTACAACAGGTAAATTGGAGAGTGTAGCAGAGGTTAGAGATTATAAAGCTCATACACATTAGAGCAAAGATTTGAAAATAAGTGAGATTAACATTCAGATCCACTTGCCCTGATAAATGACACTGGTCATACATGAAGGACTACATGACAATTGAAAGATATTTAGGGGAACAATTCCAACCAAAGATGATGAAAACTTGAAATATGATAGAGAAGACAGGTTCAAAGAAATAATAAGAGTTGAATATCAGACATGTGACGAACAATTTACACTTGCCCTAAGAAAGCACTTAGTATTTGAACAGGAAAAATATTTGGATATTTTAACTTAAAGGACTCTATCATAAAATAAAAAGGATACATCCTAATTATGTGTGTGTGTGTAGGTGTGTGTGTGTGTGTGTGTGTGTGAGTGTATGCATGTTTCTGTGTACACATGCATATATATGCACATGATATTTCTATGATGGCGGTGGTATAGTCACTAAGTTGTGCCCAACTCCTGCAACCCCATGGACTGTAGCCCACCAGGCTCCTCTGTCTATGGGATTTAAGAATACTGGAGTGGGTTACCATTTCTTTCCTGGGGACCTTCCTAACCCAGGGATCAAACCAGGGTTGCGTGTATTACAGGTGGAGTCTTTACCAACTGAGTTTTGAGGAAAGCCCCACAATACTTTTATAAATTCCATGAGTTGTTTAGGGCTAGAGTTATACACTTTCGTCCCACCACCATGATTATCTTATTTCAGTTGAAATATTTAAATTTATGATTAGAGGAGCATATAGTGATAATCAAAATACAAGTGATTTTTTTTAAATTACAAAATAAGATTAAAATCCAAAGCAATCAATTATTTTAATACCTTATTTTGAAAGGAACATCATCTTTCATTTGTATCACCCAACTGATACACTTTATTGATTACCTTCATACATGTTTCATATATCTGAAATGACTATCAATGAAAAACAAAATTAGCTCAGATTTAGAGTGAGATTGAACCAAATGCGTTGGCTATCCTAAGGCTGCCCAGATTGCATCCTGCCCATCAGGACTCAAGCAGAAGTCTGAAATCTAGGCTGCTTTTTCCTTCTTCAAGCTGCATAGCTTGATATGGCTTACATCTGTCTAGAGTAAGAGTTCACCTCTGTAAATTGTTTTCTGCACAGTGACTTAATTTTTGTAATCATCATTGGGATAAGGGAAGTTAAGTTTTCTTCTCAGAAAAGGTTCTTTTATGAATTATCAAAGGCAACTCTGTGCCAGTAGCTAGAGTCAGCCTTCTGCTAAACCACCTTTCACTTGCTTATCATCTCACCAGGTTTAACTGTAACAGGAACTCTCCTTTCTCATTTGTCTTCCACATAACTGATTTCATGTAGTAAACCCTGCGTGGGCATTGGTTCTTGAGGTTCCAGAACATAAACATCTCTGGCTCTGCCACATGATAGCCATTATAGCCTAAGTGTTGCCTCAGGCAAGATACACATTTATTGAGGACAGGGAGTTAGGTTCTGTTCCACCAAGTCATCAAAAGAACTACTGTGATTATGGACTTAAGTCAGAAATTGCCAGATTCTTATGGAGAGACGCATATTTAAACATTTACAAACTGAATTACGTTCTGAAAATGACTAAATCTAAAACTCAATTTGTACACACAAAGTGAGAATTTAATAATGTAAAAGCTCATTATATGGGTCATTACTGTATACATTTTCCTCTAATACAGTCTAATTTCTAGCTTGGGTTTGAAGTACATTATTTGTAATATATGTTCAGAAAAAATTCAGACTACAAGGAATTAAATTGAAGTGTTAGCATAAAGAAAATTTTCATATCATTTAAATACATAAGAAAATATAAATTTTATTTTTAGAATGTAGAAGTCAGTTTAAAATTAAAATGTCTATAAATCTTATATTTATAAGATCTTACAGGTTTTCTTTGATTTGCTAAATGAGTTATTTTTAATAACTATGAAAACTTATTAAGCTTTAGTGGTTCAAACTAGAAACCCTCTGAGAGACTGATAAATATATGTATATTTTACATTAGAGTGAAAGCAAGTATAATATTAGTCAAAGAAAATCAACTTTCAAAATATACAATTGTGAAGTTCCATGCGCATTTTTATGTGCACATAAAGGTCTGTGAAAGTGATAGCTGCTCAGTCATGCCCGACACTTGTGACCCCATGGATTATATAGTCCATCAAGTTCTCCAGGCCAGAATATTGGAGAGGTAGCCATTTCCTTCTCCAGGGGATCTTCCCAACCAGGAGATTAAACTCAAGTCTCCTGCATTGCAGGCAGATTCTTTACCAGCTGAGCCACTAGGGAAGCCCATTTATATAAATATGCATATATACATATGAAGAATATAATGAGGAAAATAAAGAATAAAATATACAAGGAGACTAAGGGTACCTTGTGAAAGTCTCTCAGTCGTGTCCGACTCTTTGTGACCCCATGGACTATACAAGGAGTATATGGAACTTTCTGGTCAGAATACTGGAGTGAGTAGGCTTTCCCTTCTCCAGGGAACCTTGGAAGTAAGTTTTTAGAAAACTAGAAGTAGTTTCACACACACAAAAACAGATTTTTAATTTGCTTGGGGCTGGTGCACTGGGACGACTCAGAGGGATGGTACCAGGAGGGAGGACAGAGGAGGGTTCAGGATGGGGAACACATGTATACCTGTGGTAGATTCATGTTGATATATGGCAAAACCAATACAATATTGTAAAGTTAAAAAATAAAATAAAATAAAAAACTAAAAAAAAATAATTAAAAATCAGTGGGTTTTTTTTTCTCTCTCTTTTTACAAAATTTGGATTATAGAAGCTTAAAATATTCAGCACTTGGTTCAAAATAAATGACCACTATTAATATTATTACTTAAGGAAGAGTCAGCAGCTTCAAATAGAAAGTATAGAATACCACAGTACTCCCCACCTTTCAGGAAGAAAGCCGCACTCAGAAATCCCTGAGCAATTGCTGTAGACCAATATGAGGAAGGTACTTAGTGGATGGAAGCAACATCAGACTTTATTTTTGGGGGCTCCAAAACCACTGCAGATGGTGATTTCAGCCATGACATTAAAAGATGCTTACTCCTTGGAAGGAAAATTATGACCAACCTAGACAGCATATTAAACAGCAGAGACATTACTTTGTCAACAAAGATTCATCTAGTCAAGGCTATGGTTTTTCCAGTGGTCATGTATGGATGTGAGAGTTGGACTGTGAAGAAAGCTGAGCGCAGAAGAATTGATGCTTTAGAACTGTGGTGTTGGAGAAGACTCTTGAGAGTCCCTTGGACACAAGGAGATCCACCCAGTCCATCCTAAAGAAAATCAACTCTGAATATTCATTGGAAGGACTGATGCTAAAGCTGAACTGCAATACTTTGGCCACCTCGTGTGAAGAGTTGACTCATTGGAAAAGACCCTGATGCTGGAAGGGATTGGGGGCAGGAGGAGAAGGGGACGACAGAGGATGAGATGGCTGGATGGCATCACCAACTCGATGGACATGAGTTTGTGTAAACTCCGGGAGTTGGTGATGGAAAGGGAGGCCTGGCGTGCTGCGATTCATGGAGTCACAAAGAGTCAGACACGACTGGGCAACTGAAGTGAATTGAATTGAAGAGTCATAAAAGGAAATATAGAAAGGAGGAATTTTTCATCCCGTATAAGTATAGGAATTGGAGCAAAAACATTAATAACTTCTTGGATATCATGTACATCTTTCTGCTTTTGACCAATTCTCCTCCAGTAAATCTAAATAGGGCTTCCCTCATAGCTCAGTTGGTAAAGAATCCACCTGCAATGCAGGAGACCCCGGTTTGATTTAGTTAAGGTGCCTGAGCTACTGGTAATGGCTGCTTTGCTGCCTCCTGTGCCAATCAGTATCATTGATGAAGCAGTTCTCGGATTGCACAATGAGGGACTTCACTTTCTTGATATGCTTAGGATTTGAATTGAGCCTGTTGTGATAGCGACTGCCTGCTGCTGTAACACATCCTTCTTTATTTCTTACAGCCACCCAAGGAGGGACAAGACTTCTCCAGGCAGTACAGAGCAGAAAGATGGAGTGTCAACATACAGATAATGATGAATATAGAAGTATAAATAGGTATCATGTTTTTTCAAGGAAGATTTTAGGAAGCTTAGAGAGACAGGGTTCAGTTTGTAAGTGAGTATGAAAATCATTAGTGAGACATTACAGATACGCCTAGAATGGTAACAGTGGTTATTTTAGTGGAAAATGACTACAACAATAGAAGTTGTCTCTATTTACTTTTTAGTCATGTCTTTCTTTCAGTATAAATGGTATTGCTTTTCATGTATTGCTTTTTAATTCTCTTCTTGCCTTTTAAGAAAAGTGTTATTTTGACCAAAACATAGGAAGAGGTTGGAGAAGGATGGGCAAAATTAAATGAACACCAAAGGTCTTATATACCATTCTAAGAGTGCCACAGATCTGTCTCTGGGTTTCTAGCCACTAGCAAAGGGAAAAAAATGTAATAATTTTAGTTATGTGTATTTAATAATAAAGATAATTGCTGATCAGAAAGTCGAAACCTATTTTAGGCCTCACAAGACAAAGAAAAATATTTCTCAGTGAGGTCCTTCAAGATTGTATTGTAATAAATCTTTTTAACAACTTTCCTTTGTTAGAAAGTAACATGATTATTTTTTTCTTCAAGAACTTCTCAATGCGTAGCTACTCCACAGATGTGGTAATTCCCACCAATTCCCTGAGTACATGAGCTGATGCCACTGTGTACTTGGTATGCCTATACAATGAAAAGGCAAACGTCCTTAGAGAATGTTTTGTAAAACCAAATTTTAAAATGTATTTCTGAATAAAGATCAGATATTACTGTTTTCTGCAGAGGATTTGAACATAGATATTTTTCACTAAAGCCCCAACTGCGTGATTTAGCAGTCAACCTAAACAAATGACTCATCGAAAGGTGCCCAGAGAGGACTCATGCATCATTTCAGTTCAGTTCAGTTCAGTCGCTCAGTCGTGTCCGACTCTTTGTGACCCCATGAATCGCAGCATGCCAGGCCTCATGCATAGATATTAAAAACATACAAACCCAAGAAATACATGAGGAGAACAAATGTTTTCCCAGAAATAAAGTGATCTATTTCATACAGATAATATTAGAAGACCAGGGATGCATACTCCAACCCATAAATACTAAATCCTTTGTATCTTGGATACATATATAAGGATAATTATACTGCTGGTCTGTTTTGAGCTTCACATATTCTAATAAAATATCCAATGACTATCTAACCTTAAGAAGTTGAAATCTTGCTGAAATTTCTAAATAAGAAAATGCATACTTCTAGAAACAATGAGATTCATTACTGCAAAGATATATTAATTAAGCTAGTTAAATGCTAGAAGATATTCTATGTACTGACTGACAATCATGATCTTTGGAATAGCTGAGTCAATCATTCCCAATTTACCATTAAGGCTGCTATTTGTTAACCTATATGAAATCAATAATATTTACCATTCTGACCCCTCCAAGTGGGTATTTTATGGAGTTCAACTGACTATTAATAGTTCATGACAACAAAATTATTTCCTGTTTTCCTGGGAGAATGCCTGTCTTTATTCTTTATATCAGAAGTTAGAATCCAGACACTAAGTATACCTACATACACACATAAAATTGATTCCTTTTTATCATAGAAATAGAGTGCACTTTGATTATTGGCATTCTGGCATACTTCATTTTGTTTGCAAGAGCTTCAGTCTCCAGAGGTGGAGTTTATAACCTAAGCTAAGTCAGTAAGCACTGGCCATGGTGATTGGTTGGCTCAGAGACAAGCATGTGATATAGATGGTCTAAACAGAGGGGATTAGGGACTTTTAGGGAAATGCTATGAATATTAATTTAGAACCATATGTATCATGTAGAGTAGAGAGCATAAATTGAGATCATGAGGGAAGGCCGCCTTAAAATATAGCTATCACCAATGAAATCAAAGCTGACAGGTTGTAAAATCACTAAGCCCTTGGATCAATCCTTTCCTGAAGCCTAAAGAGGAATTCTAGACTTTCAGATTCATATGTAATTAAACTTATAAATTTAGATAAGTCAGATTCATAAGTCAATAAACTTACTTGGTTTATGCTAACTTGAGTTGTATTTTCTGTTACTTTCACTGTAATGATTCTTACATATGTGAAGGTACTCATAATTATAGATAGGAATGTGTTTATAGATAATTATTAAAAACATCACATAAATATTGCATAGTATTCAAATTTTAGGTAAGTGAATCATATTCTATTATTTTTAAAGTGTTTATATTAAAAATCATATATAAATATGTGTATGAATTATTGTCTTCTTCCAGAGAATATGCTCAATAATATGTAAAAATTTTAATACGACCAGTGGTGATGAGTGCTAGTAATTGAAGAGAAGAGGAACTATAGTGACCTTACACAGTTCAAAGACTCACAGCTCCTCAGTTACCTTGAAGAAGAGGAAACCTTCTTCATTCTTAATGAAGCAAAAGTCATGCGAGCCATTAATTATATTCCAAGACAGAAGTACCTCCGCTACCAGCTTCCCTATTCTTGATATATGAATCTCAATGTCCAAACAAACAGAAGAACAACTCTGTATTTGAAAAGCTTTCAGAGGAGCTAGGGCTCAGAGATAAAAGCATTTGAAGTGAGAAATAGATATAATCATTAAAGAAGGAGAACCAAATAGCGTGATTCAGTTTGGTCTATGAAGAAAAAAATGCAAACAGTGACAGAAGCTATTGGAGAGGCACTGAATGTAATCTCTATGATGACATTTATAATCTCAAGATTTTGAGAGGGAGAGTTTTGTGTGTGAAATATATGAGCAGGAAAGAAAAAAAAAAAAAAAGAGAGAAAGAGAGCAAGAGAGAGAAGCATTAGAGTGTTTTGCTGTTGATGAAACAATTTAAAAAATATCCCCTCATTTTGGTCTTGCAACAAACCCACACAGGGTGAAGGGCAATTATTATCACCCTCATTTTACAAATGATGAAAGGTAGGTTGATGTCCTCTGTGGCTAAATGACTTTAGTACAGCTAAATAGCTAGTAAATGGTGGGCTTTAGATTATATTTCAGATCTTCTGACTGTAACTACTCAAAAGTTTTATACCAATTTCACACTATAATATGCCACTCATAAACCACAAATAAGTATTCAGGCTAAATAGTTGCTAATATAATTTCAAACAGAAAAGCTTTGAATATTTGGTCACATCCTAGTCTAACACATTCCAACTGTATTGCTTGGCTCTGATATATCTATTTACTTTATTTCAGAAAATATTTTCTCAATAAATTTATCAGATTTATTATTATTGGAAATAAAATAAATTATAATTTGGCTAAAATCATCTTTTGAAAATTCTTATAAAATACTTAAGAATTCCTATAGTTGTTTCTGTGTGAATCTTTAAAACTTCTCTAAATCCTCTGATACCCCTTCACTTCCTACATGAAAGGAGAAAAGCCAAATAACTATTTACCCTATATACTCTAGAAAAAGCAGTGGCCATTCGATCCATTTGTGTGTCACAAAATATAAATGGAAAAACCTCACCGGTGGAAAGTTTGATTCTGGAAATATACGATTCTGGGAAGTTGGGCTTTCCCCCAGTAAAGAGTCACTACATTTGGTGCATCTTTTCTCTTCTTGCTTTACGTTTGGGCACAACACCTGCAAAGGCAGCAGTCATCAATTCCGAAATATCTAGATAATGCTTTTTTTCTCTTTTTTCTGGTCCCTGACACCCCTAAAACATCTTAAAGCATGTTAAGTATGCTTTATGTCACAACTTAGAACAGACAATGTCAATAGCATCATTAGGTAATATATGCGTGTGCATCATACACATTTACCTGAGGGCAGGTGGGTACCCATTAATCAAGGAATAAATGTGTGTTCACCATGCTAATATCCTTCAGGGGCAGGGCATTTTTGTTGGATTAAATATCTTGGTGATGCAGACTTACTTTCCAGTCTTACACATTCCTGTCTTGAATATTTGCTGCAAAAGAACTCGCTTTCCCCAGTGCCATCACCTTTCTCTCGTTTCTGCCCTTCCATCGAGCAACACTGCTTTCTCATTACCCTATCTTCTGTAACACTGTCTGCTGAAGTCTCGGTATAATCCTTCAACCTTAACTGAAACAGTATCTCTTATACAGATGCTTGCCTGATATCTGTGACCAAACCATTTTCTCCTTTTAATCTCCTTGTTTCACTGCTCATGAAGCATTTGTATCACACATTTTAATTTTTGTGGGTGTACTAGTTCTATATCCTGCTCTCTGCAAAATTATCACCATCACTCCCGGTAGAACACAAAGCTACTGGAGGGCAGGAAGAGTATGTGGTTATTTTTAATTAATAATGTGATTTTTCTCTAGCTACCCAGTACATGGAACAGATCCTGATATTGGGGTGATATTGGTGTGATACCCATGAGTACCAAGGTTGATCAGTTGATTTTGCTGTAAAAAATAATTGCCTTCATTGGGTCTTTCTATACTGCTACATACTTGTCAAAAATTATAGTCAGAAAAGAGGATGAGTTATCTCCTTGAATCTTAACTTTTAGAGAGTTTGGTTTTTATAAATATAAAAGGTTCTCAAGAATAAAGATTTCCCAAAAGCACCCATCCATATCATTAACAGGGTTAACAAACTACTGCACACAGGCCAAATCTAGCCCACTGGCTGTTGGCAAAGAGGTACTGGAACCCATGCAGCTTATGTATGATCTAAGGCCACTGTTGCACTACAAAGACTGAGTAATTATCCCAGAGACTAATATATATATTGGTGACTTCCCTGGTGACTCAGATGGTAAAGCATCTGCCTACAATGTGGGAGACCCGGGTTCAATCCCTGGGTCAGGAAGATCCCCCGGAGAAGGAAATAACAACCCACTCCAGTACTCTTGCCTGGAAAATCCCATGGATGGAAGAGTCTGGTAGGCTACAGTCCATGGGGTCGCAAAGAGTCGGACACGACTGAGTGACTGAGTGTGTGTGTATACACACACACACACATACATACGTATCCCACAAAGTCACAGATATTTAGTATCTGGCCCTTTGAAAGGCTTACTAAATCTTGTGATTAAATTGGTCAAAAGCAACAGTTATTCAAATTGTTAGGTCAAATAAGTTACAGAAATAAAATTAAATAATTTTCTTAAGACAGACCTCTTCAGAGCCTGTGATTCCTATTACATGTTACATCCATTCCTATTATGCATTACTAATTTTCATGTTCCCCAATATTCTTGATCACTGGAAATTTTTAATGGACTGCATCTCATGCCTAGTTACCTGAAGATAACCAGGTTGGCCAATTGTTGCTTTAGTGAATTGTGTGGAAAAAAAAAAAAAAGAAAGAAAAACTGAATTGCAGGTTCTCCTTTAAAGTATTGCCCTCTTTTGATAACATTTAACTCTCTGTGAATTGAGATATTATTCTAGTGATTTTCTCTTATACAATTAAGCCCCTTAGCAAACTGACCCATGGTAAAAGGACCACTTAATCTTCCTTCAGGTAAAAGTAACAATGTACCTTGTACTATAAACAAGTAAGGCAGTAATTATCTCAATTATGTGGGTAATTAATATCAAAACAATAGCAAATGTACTTGAGGGGAAACTTTACAATCACAGATTTAAAATTACTTGTGTGTGTTAGTTGGTTACCCATGTCTCTTTGCAACCTAATGGTCTGGGGCCTGCCAGGCTCCACTGTCCGTAGAATTTTCCAGGCGAAAATACTCGAGTGGATTGCCATTTTCTCCTCCAGAGGATCTTCCTGACCCAGGGGTTGAACCCAGGTATCCTGCATTGAAGGTAGATGCTATGCTGTCTGAGCCACCAGGGAAGCCCAATTACTTAAAAGGAGATGGGAGGGAGGTTCAAAAGAGAGGGGATATATTTATACCTATGGCTGATTCATGTTGAGGTTTGACAGAAAACAACAAAATTCTGTAAAACAATTATCCTTATACTAAAATTATCCTTTTAAAAAACGGACACGTGAGCAAAAAAAAATCTAATATATATTGAGCCAGTAATACATAATACCAGGTTTAGGCACATTAATATGATTTATTACACAGATACTAAGCCAACTTGATGTAGAAACTACTTTCTATATTTTCTGATTAGTTCCTACATTACTGCTTTGTTCAGTTCTTCCTTTAAGAAAATACAGTTTGCCTCATTTATATTCCTTTAGACATTTTTCCTTCAACTTAAGTAAACATGTTGATGTGTAAAAAGGTGCTATCTCAAAATATATTATTTTCCCAAAGGCTTAAAAGTGTGTAGTTTACTTATTTCATTCGTTTAACCTAATATGTGATATAAACATAATTATAATTAAGTTGACACACACATACTCCAAAGAGATCATCTAGGATTATCTCACAAAGGTAAATTCAGTATATAAAGATCCATAGCCTCAGATTTATAAATAATGCAACTCATTTACTATAACCCCAAACGCCTTCCGATTATCAGAGGAGAGACAGCACAGTGTAGTAGAACCTATTCTGATTTTGGAGTCAGACTCCAGTTTGAAACTTTGTCCCTTTGTTCTTCCAACTTCATTTTTCAAGTGGGCAAAAGTCTTCTGACAAGTAAAGCCTGAGTACTTTGGCACTCGGTATTAATGAAGTACACAGGGAACTTTATCCCACAGTTTGGGAGTGGAACATATTTCACCTATTTCTCATAAAGTTCCTTCATTGATGGTCTCTAAGATATTCTCTTTGTTCCAAGTTTGTTTCCTTGTCCTATTAGTACAATTGAAAACACTATTAGTAATACCTATAAATGGAATATGTCCTTGAATACCTTACCTGCTAAGTGTATTTACTTAATAATTATAAAATTACTTGTAATATATAAATAAGATATACACAGTGCTTTAAGATAAAAAATAAATAATAAAATCTGAGCATAGGCAAGGTAACAGCTTATCAAACAAC
The DNA here is from genome assembly GCF_000754665.1 of Bison bison bison. Classification (NCBI taxonomy): domain Eukaryota; kingdom Metazoa; phylum Chordata; class Mammalia; order Artiodactyla; family Bovidae; genus Bison; species Bison bison. The sequence goes on along the minus strand of NW_011494944.1, from coordinate 1,599,445 downwards.
TAGTTGAAACACATTTTGAGGAAGGTTTTGAAAAATTACTAAAATCCTTTTCAACTTGATTGTATTCCTGGTAATTTGCTGCAGAAGAGTGCCCAAAGTGTTATCAGTTACCCAAGGAAAGAAACAAATATTCTTTACACTAAAGTCAGGACACATGCATGTGTACACATGTGCACACACACGCACACACACACACACACACAAATAATTTCCCTAAAATCTCAAAAAAGGGAAAATCAAAATGTTCTATATTTTTAAGGATAATCTTTTTATATATAAACAGAACTATAATGGCCTCATCCTTATTTATTATTCAATATTTGAACACACTTCTACCATACAAGTTAGGTAGAGAGAGGCACATGAAAAATACTTCTTCTCATGCTTCATGGAATTTATTATACTGAAAGGTAGAGAACTGGGAGTGACTGCATATGACAGTGTTTGTGCTAGAAACTGACGCTGCTCTAAGAATACCTGCCTATCTCTACCTACACACATATGCAAACACACAACTTTGCATGTTAATATATGCTAATAATTGAAATAATAAGCTATATACACATTTTCTTGGAATAGTCAGAGAGAAAATTCATTGGCATTTATCCTGGACTACAAATAGCAAGAAACTTTAGGACAGGAAACTAGTCTTTTCAATGATTATTTTCAAGATTTTATGATTGAAAATTAATTTTTTTAAATGTGAAAATGTATCATCTGAAATATACGGTTCCACAGAAATTTAAATACACTTATATGAGGAATAACGCTATTGTTGGAATTATAAGGTCTCATGTACATTTAAATATACTTACAGACATATCTTATGTATACACAAAAGTTCCTAAAGCAGCACTTTTAAAACTTAAGATTTTCTAACAAATGAATTCATAATTACTGACAAGAGAAAATTATTTCAACTCTCTATTTTCAAAATTCTATAAATTCTCCTACTAAATGGCTTTTAATGTCACATTTATAATTTTATAGTAAAAGTATAACATTGCAAATGTGTTGCTATTGTTAATCTTTTAAATATTGAGGTAGCAAACATTCATGGAGTGCCTACTACACCCCAGCAATAAGATAGATATTATAAATACAATGGTGGACAAGAGAGACAGGTTCTCTATCTTTCAGTAACCCACATTCTGCTAGGAGTGAGAGGATTTCAGTAATAAACAGGCATGTGTATACAGACAATTTATTTCATGAATTGCAGATTCATGTATTTCTTCTTTTTTTTTTCTTCGTTTTTTTTAAAATTTTATTTTATTTTTAAACTTTACATAATTGTATTAGTTTTGCCAAATATCAAAATGAATCCATCACAGGCATACATGTGCTCCCCATCTTGAACCCTCCTCCCTCCTCCCTCCCCATACCATCCCTCTGGGTGGTCTCAGTGCACTAGCCCCAAGCATCCAGTATCGTGCATTGAACCTGGACTGGCATCTCGTTTCATACATGATATTTTACATGTTTCAATGCCATTCTCCCAAATCTTCCCACCCTCTCCCTCTCCACAGAGTCCATAAGACTGTTCCATACATCAGTGTCTCTTTTGCTGTCTCGTACACAGAGTTATTGTTACCATCTTTCTAAATTCCATATATATGTGTTATTATACTGTATTTATGTTTTTCCTTCTGGCTTACTTCACTCTGTATAATAGGTTCCAGTTTCATCCACCTCATTAGAACTGATTCAAATGTATTCTTTTTAATGGCTGAGTAATACTCCATTGTGTATATGTACCACAGCTTTCTTATCCATTCATCTGCTGATGGACATCTAGGTTGCTTCCATGTCCTGGCTATTATAAACAGTGCTGCAATGAACATTGGGCTACACGTGTCTCTTTCCCTTCTGGTTTCCTCAGTGTGTATTCTCAGCATGTATTTCTTCTTTAAAAACATTTGTTTTTCTAAATCATCACATTCTACTCTTAATTGAGGTCTTTAAATGTAAGTTTCATCCACTGCTGTTTCAATTTGAAAGAAATTGTCTATTTCTTTACCTATTTCCATAAGTTTCTATCTCTGGTTCTATTTCCACAGATTTAAAATATTATTAGACCACAAAATATACTTCTCCTTGCTTTCACTGAAGCTATTATTAGCCAAATTTTATCTTAATTCCTATTTTGTTACTCTAAACTTCCAAAAGCCATTTCTTCTACAATCAAAGCACAAGCTTCAGTTCAAAAATACATAAAAGAAAATTGATTTTCATCCTGAAAATGTCAAACTTCTGCCTATAATACTCAGCTATGGTTTTTTGAAACAGCAAAGTTCAAAAAGAGCCATCGACCTGATGGCCCTTTGATACATGATGATGGATTCAATGTGTCTACTACTGTACTGCCAGAATGTCCTCCAAGAGAATGAGACAATCAATGAAGAAAAAAAAAAAAAATCTAAACTGGCTGAATGCTTGCTTGTTTTAAAAGAACTAAAAGAAAAATACTGGTCTTTCACTTCCTCTGGGGAAAGAGTTTTATAAACTCTATTAACTTGTTTCTCTCTTTCTGGCTTTGATGAATCAGATAATGCCTAAAAGTTAAACTCTGTATATAGATAATAAACTTAAAATATAGCTGCTATGTATTGTTCTTCTCCAAAAGAGAAGGAAAATATGAAATTTTAAGAAAAAACATAAACATTACTCACCCTTGTGTCTTGTCTTTCTCTCATTCAGTGATCCTGGCAACTTCAACTGTGTGTAGTGAATAATGCTTCCATTTTCCTATAGGATAGAGTTATTGATCAGTGACACATCAAAGCAAAGACTTTATTCAGATACAGAACATAGGAGCAATTCATTTTCTTATAGATTATACTTAGGCTTACAATGAATTAATGCAAATTTTGATAAGTAAATTGTGCAGTCATAACTTAAGTTTTGGAAGCGTCACACTTCTGATTGAAAACTTAACTCTCAGAATGCATACCAACACAAATGCTCCATAAATGTTCTTTACTTGAAAAACAAAATTTCACTCTCATCTGCAAATTTTATGCCACGTGACCAGAGTCCTAACAAGGAAGCCCAGTATAAATTCTCCTTTAGTGACACTAAAAATATAGTTTTATAGTATGATAAATAGATGCGGGACAATTAAGAACAACTATATAGATTGAAGATCACTTTTGAGTACAGCAATTTTAGTTTTCAGAATGTTATAGAATACTGTTATTTCCTTTAGGTTCACAAATTTTGTACCTATGCTTTATGAAAGATGAAATGGATGATTTTATGTTAACGTAATGAAAAGTTCTAGGACATTTTAGCTACTGTCATTACTGCTACGAAATTTTAATCTTCCTCAAAATTGAAGACTTTGTATTAATTATTCATAGTTCTCGCAGTTCTGTTAGCACTGCATTGAGTGTGTGTGTATATATATATATATATATATAGCAGGCAATACAGACACACATAAATGGAAACAGCTATGGTTTGTTTGAAACACCTGAACATGTTCCCTTGAAATTCTGAAGTTAGATAAGAGGCTGAAAATGCTCTTCATTTATAAAGCACAAAAATAATGATTTGTTTCTCAAAACTAAACTTTGTTTGTGAACTACTGAATAAGTAGAGATAAATGCATAAAAATTACATTTTAAAATAGTACTTCTAAAATAATCTACATTAAATAGCAGAAGGCAAATAACATGCAAAAGGAGATAATTTCTTATAAAAATTTAGAGCACACAATTGAAATTTTTAAAATATTGTGTTTACATGAACATATTAAGATTTATATATAAAGTAAAAATTAAGAATGCATAAAAGTGAATATTATATCTCTTTAGAAACTAGGGAATATATAACTTTAAGGAAAAAATACATTAAGATAATTTCAATTTTTTAAAAATTAGATCAGATCATATCAGATCAGTCACTCAGTCATGTCCGAACTTTGCGACCCCATGAATCGCAGCACACCAGGCCTGCCTGTCCATCACCAACTCCCGGAGTTCACTCAGACTCACGTCCATCAAGTCAGCGATGCCATCCAGCCATCTCATCCACTGTCATTCCCTTCTTCTCTTGCCCCCAATCCCTCCAGCAGCAGAGTCTTTTCCAATGAGTCAACTCTTCACATGAGGTGGCCAAAGTACTGGAGTTTCAGCTTTAGCATCATTCTTTCCAAAGAAATCCTAGGGCTGATCTCCTGTA
>NW_011494944.1:1589432-1595160 GCF_000754665.1 Bison bison bison | reverse complement strand
TTCCGCATCTATTTCCCATGAAGTGATGGGATCAGATGCCATGATCTTCATTTTCTGAATGTTGAGCTTTAAGCCAACTTTTTCACTCTCCACTTTCACTTTCATCAAGAGGCTTTTGAGTTCCTCTTCATTTTCTGCCATAAGGGTGGTGTTATCTGCATATCTGAGGTTATTGATATTTCTCCCGGCAATCTTGATTCCAGCTTGTGTTTCTTCCAGTCCAGCGTTTCTCATGATGTACTCTGCATAGAAGTTAAATAAACAGGATGACAATATACAGCCTTGACGTACTCCTTTCCCTATTGGAACCAGTCTGTTGTTCCATGTCCAGTTCTAACTGTTGCTTCCTGACCTGCATACAGATTTCTGAAGAGGCAGATCAGGTGGTCTGGTATTCCCATCTCTTTCAGAATTTTCCCCAGTTTATTGTGATCCACACAGTCAAAGGCTTTGGCATAGTCCATAAAGCAGAAATAGATGTTTTTCTGGAACTCTCTTGCTTTTTCCATGATCCAGCAGATGTTGGCAATTTGATCTCTGGTTCCTCTGCCTTTTCTAAAACTGGCTTGACCATCTGGAAGTTCATGGTTCACGTATTGCTGAAGCCTGGCTTGGAGAATTTCGAGCAGTACTTTACTAGTGTGTGAGATGAGTGCAATTGTGCGGTAGTTTGAGCATTCTTTGGCATTGCCTTTCTTTGGGATTGGAATGAAAACTGACCTTTTCCAGTCCTGTGGCCACTGCTGAGTTTTCCAAATTTCCTGGCATATTGAGTGCAGCACTTTCGCAGCATCATCTTTCAGGATTTGGAATAGCTCAACTGGAAATCCATCACCTCCACTAGCTTTGTTCGTAGCGATGCTTTCCAAGGTCCACTTTATTTCACATTCCAGGATGTCTGGTTCTAGGTCAGTGATCACACCATCGTGATTATCTGGGTCATGAAGATCTTTTTTGTACAGTTCTTCTGTGTATTCTTGCCACCTCTTCTTAATATCTTCTGCTTCTGTTAGGTCCATACCATTTCTGTCCCTGATTGAGCCCATCTTTGCATGAAATGTTCCTTTGGTATCTCTGATTTTCTTGAAGAGATCTCTAGTCTTTCCCATTGCAGTATGTTAATCTATGTTTTCACAATGAAATATAAGCTTAACATCAATATATAAAACATATCAGTTGAATCTTTGTAGTCAGATTATAGATGGGGCTTCTTAGGGTCTTCAAAATTTATACCTGCACCTGCCAAGCTCACTTTGGTCCCTTGGAAGTATCTGTGATATTTTTGTATAGCTCTATGGCCTCATAGGGAGAAGGCAATGGCAACCCACTCCAGTAGTCTTGCCTGGAAAATCCCATGGACGGAGGAGCCTGGTGGGCTGCAGTCCATGGGGTCGCTGAGTCGGACAGGACTGAGCGACTTCACTTTCACTTTTCACTTTCATGCATTGGAGAAGGAAATGGCGTCCCGCTTCAGTGTTCTTGCCTGGACAATTCCAGGGATGGGGGAGCCTTATGGGCTGCCGTCCATGGGGTCGCACAGAGTCCGACATGACTGAAGTGACTTAGCCGCACCAGCAGCAGCAGCAGCAGCAGTATGGCCTCATGGAATGTATTTTGGAAACTCCTGACATAGATAATTTCTTAACAGACTTTAATAAAAGCTCTAAAAAGGATAAGCCACTTTATCTTTTTTAATCAACAATGACTGTACTAAAAGGACAAATATTATAGTGATTTCCTTAATGTATGTAGGCTCTGAGTACACTAACATACATGAAAAATGACTCAGGTTTTCCCTAGGAAGTTGCTATTCACTTCTGAATAGCGCTAAACCCTCAATTAATCCCAATCTAAATAAATCACATTTCACTGTACTTTGGGTCTATTTGGCAATACAGTGGAGTTGCTCAGGGTTTTCTGAGTAATGATTATACATTATAAAGTATAAAAGAAAGTGAAGAAGGTTTGAAAATTAATATTTAAGGTATTGAATGCCTTAAATGGAGACAACATGGAGACAACAGTTGAATGAAACGGAAAATTTGAACAATTTTAGAAAATATAAATATATATAAAAATTCAATTTTGTTTGATTGTGCCTATATGTTATCATTATACTTTCAAAGGTGAAATAATTACTTAAAATTTCCATTTAATACTTATATCATCAGTCCTAATTTTGAGAAGTTATACATCAGAGCTTATATCCAGAGTGCAGTTTTTCAAACAATAATTTCTACATTTACTAAAATTAAGACGTAGAATAAAGGTGACATCTAAGGTTAGTACCAGTCCTGAGGTATTTCCTTTATCATGACTATAAAAAAAATTAAAACCTAATTTCCTAGATTAATACTTTGATAATACCTCCTCTAGAAGTGTTGTTCAGTTCAGTTCAGTTCAGTCACTCAGTCACGTCTGACTCTTTGCAACCCCATGGGCTGCAGCACTCCAAGCTTGCCTGTCCATCACCAACTCCCTGAGCTTACTCAAACTCATGTCCATTCAGTCAGTGATGCCATCCAAACATCTCAACCTTTGTCGTCCCCTTCTCTTCCTGCCTTCAATATGTCCCCCAGCATTAGGGTCTTTTCCAATGAGTTTCCAGTAGCATATTGAATAGCTACTGACCTGGGGAGTTCATCTTTCAGTGTGCTATCTTTTTGCCTTTCCATACTGTTCATGGAGTTCTCAAGGCAAGAATACTGAAGTGGTTTGTCATTCCCTTCTTCAGTAGACCACATTTTGTCAGAACTCTCCACCATGACCCATCCATCTTGGGTGGCCCTACACAGCATGGCTCATAGTTTTATTGGGGTTGACAAGGCTGTGGTCCATGTGTTCAGTTTGATTATCTTTCTGTGATTGCGGTTTTCATTCTGTCTGCCCTCTGATGGATAAGGACAAAAGGCTTAGAGGTCTATGTAGTATCAAGAGTAAACCCAAGCCTTTCTTCCTATTCTGGACTGCCTCAATATTAGCAAGACTCTATTTACCACACACAACTCCACACAGCTCTTTGGAAACATGTTATCTAATGAACTCAAACTAATACTAGAATTACTAACTATGAAAATTGTTTGCTTTTTAAAATCTTTTCATGATTGGCCTCTGTAATGTCTGTGATGTAGTATTCAATCAATAAAATAGTTTAACCACATTTCAGCTCCTAAACAGTGCCATTAAATAAATGCACAACCATAGACACATTTATGGTGTGATCTAATTAAGCAACCACTCTACCTTGACAATACCTGAATAAGAAAGCTGTTTGATATTTATTAAGGTAAAAGACTGTTATGGTTCAAGAATGGAATTTCAATCTCTGAAAACTCCATTCACAATAGAGTGATACTTTGAATTCTGAATCCAATATAAACACTAAAGAAGTTAACATTGATAAAAATACAAAAGTATGCATTGCTATTATTTCATTTTTTTAATAATCATCACAACTACTCCATCCAGTTTCATAAAATCCCTTCATATTTTAAGTCATGATATTGTAAAGCAGAATCATACAGTGGAAGCCCACTTTACTGTTTGGCATTTGACAAAGTTCCCTATCAAACTGTGCTCTCATTTATTGATTTATAAAGTCAGTATGTGGTACCTGACCATTTCTAACATGTTTTACAGATCTGTGATTCAAGACCATGTAGTTTTAAATGAGAAGTGGACACTGGCTTCAACTCAAGAATTAATAGCAGTCATTTGATAGTGAACATTTATGTGAATGAGGATTTGATTACTGATCTGGGAAAGGATGCTGTGTTCAGGATGTGGGATGGCTGAGTAGTGGTGATCTGTGTCACAAAATTGTCACATCTGAAGTGGATTTAACCAGAAAGAAGTTAAAGTAAGACTCTTTCAGTAATAGAAAATACCTCCTTGAATTCAAGTGATAAAACCATTTAAATTAGAGAACTATTTTGAATATTTCACTTCAAACCTTTTAGAGAAGATAACATAAATTCCTGCTGGTTGTCATGAAATAGATTTCATGACCATTTACCTGCTTAAAAACCTAGAGATTCTCAAAAAAATAAAATAAAATAAAAAGTTTTATATTGTATTCATTTTTCTTAAAAGCCCTTAAAAATTGTTGTTTCAGTGATATAAGAAATATAAACCACCAGACTTCCCTGGTGGCTCAGTGATACAGAATCTGCCTTCAGTGTGGGAGACTGGGGTTCAATCCCTGGGTCAGAGAAGATCCCCTGGGGAAGGGAATGGCAACCCACTCCAGTACTGTTTTCTAGGAGAGAGGAGCCCTAATGGGCTACAGTCCACTCTGACTCCACAAAGAGTCAGATACAACTTAGAGACTAAAAAACAACAAACAAAGAAATATGTAATAGCTATTGTTAATCAGAAGAATAAATTTATATTTCAAACAAAAACACTAGTATATCATACTGAAGTTGAATAGACCAAAAGAAAATACATTTTTTATGAAAAAAAAATTCTTAGTCACTATATTTATCAAGGTCATTTTTAAACCTACATATACATCTAATCAAAATATTATGATTTTTATTTTTTTCAAGATGAAGCAAAAAACATGTTTAAATTAAGGAATGGTCTTTGATTTTTTTTAATAGTTTTAACTTAGTCAAAGATAAGCATAAAATTCTAGAAAAAGCTGTTAAGTGAACAGGGCTTTGTTTGTCATCAAAATGATTAATATATGACTTTGCAGAAAGGTTAGTGACTATTTTGCATAACAAGATGCTCAATGAATGGCCACTTCAGAGTATTTGGATATTATAAATCATTACAATACCAGTTTGAAATCTAAAAGGCCTTCTAATACTCAGCATGCTACAATAACTCCATGAAATTATTTTTGGCATAGTTCAAGAGTGCACATCTCATCATTACTTTTTCCTACTGAGAAAGCTCATGTAGAACACATCATTTTTTAAATTACATTTTATAGAATATTTATGGTATTGTTAGAACATAACAAAAATTCAAAGGTGCAAAAAAGGAGACATGGAGTTTATGTATATTAAATTAAAGGCAGGATTTAAACATGTGTACTATTAGACATTTTTCTTTTAGATTGTCTTTGCATGAGAGAGCTTTTATTAGAAAAAAGTATTGTTTTCTGCAAGATAGAAACTGCTTCACAAGTTCTAAAAGCCTTTTAAACACAAAGATCTACAAAAATGATTTATCTTATGCAAACTTAAGTGAAAGTCAGCTGAGGCATATTTCAGAGATCACTCAGATTCCATTACATACTTTCTCACAAAAACAGCCATATAATTACATTTAACAAATTCTGAGGAAATGTAAGAATTCCTGTAGATAACAGATTATGCATTGTAATTGGCAATTAAAAAATACTGTAGAATCCCTACATACTTTTTTAAGGTTTTTCTTTACCTCCAGTGGTCCAGTGAATCTCTGCATTTAAATTGGCAAAGCCCAAGTAAAATCTTAGTGTATTATGGGGGTAATATGACAAAATTGGAATCAACTTTGCTTCTCTGTTAAAAAGAAAATATGTTTGACTACATGAATGTGACTCTCTACTTTTTTAGGTGTCGTATACATCATCAAGCATATTTTCTTTCTGATGCAGAGTGCCAACTCATTGGAAAAGACCCTGGTGCTGAGACAGACTGGGGGCAGAGGAGAAGGGGGCAACAGAGGATGACATGGTTGGATGGCATCACCGATTCAATGGACATGAACTTGGGTAAACTCCAGGAAATGG
>NW_011494944.1:1566726-1588965 GCF_000754665.1 Bison bison bison | reverse complement strand
GACTCTGTGCGACCCCAGAGACGGCAGCCCACCAGGCTCCCCCGTCCCTGGGATTCTCCAGGCAAGAACACTGGAGTGGGTTGCCATTTCCTTCTCCAAAGCATGAAAGTGAAAAGTGAAAGTGAAGTCACTCAGTCGTGTCCGACTCTTAGCGACCCCATGGACTGCAGCCTTCCAGGCTCCTCTGTCCATGGGATTTTCCAGGCAAGAGTACTGGAGTGGGGTGCCATTGCCTTTTCCAAGCTTTAAGCTATAGCTAATCAATAAAGTCCTTACTTTGAATACATCTTTTCTCCCTAAAATTCTCTCTTCAAACTCCTGTTAGTGGAATATTCCTAAGAATTTCCACTTTGGTCTTGCCCTGTGTGAATCAACAAATGCTCAAATAAACTCTTAAAAATTTTATTATGCTTCATTTTATTTTTTAAAAACTCACATGACATTTTTAAATTTGTATTTTTGAAATAGGTAGGTAGTTGAAGGTTCTAATAAGCTTGGTATTCTTATTGTTTTCTATCCATGTGTGCTGCAGTCCACAGGGTCACAAAGAGTCGGACACTACTTGGAAACTGAATAACAATGTGTATGTCTATGTGTATGTAAGGATGTGGGTGAAGGATGTGTATGTAAGGATGTGACTGTATATATGAATATCTTTCTTAAAGGATTATGATAACCATCCTTTATGGTTATCTTAACATTAAACAATGTGCCTGCAATACAGGAGACTGGTGCTTGATCCCTGGGTTGGGAAAATCTCAACTTTTATCTGATCTATAATGCTTTACATGTTAACAATATTGTTTTGATTGTATTTTTTGTAAATTTGCTTTCTCAGCTCATAGCATGCCTTTGGAGGTTGCAGAATGGCTCAAAATATGCCACTTTTGAGCTAAAGTCACACACACAGAAAAACTACAAATATACAAAGGACACTCTAACCTTTCTTCTTTTTCTAAAAAGCAGGAGATGAAATTTACATGTGAAAAAATACTCTCCCTGTTCCAGGAGAAACATAATATTCTTATTATTAATATCAACAGGAAATAGAAGCTGAAACCAAGGGAATTCTCTATAAGGTGACATTGTTAAAATAATTCTTATTCTCTAAATTATGAGTTTGGGATTAACAGAGACATACTACTATATATAATATAGATAACAAAGACCTACTATATAGCATAGGGAACTCTATTCAACATCCTGTAGTAATCTACATGGGAAAATAATCTAAAAAATGAATTGATATATGTATATGTATAACTGAATCAATTTGCTGTTACACCCAAAACTAACATAACATTGTATATCAACTATAATATAAAATAAAAAATTTAAAAGCTACCAAACAATCCAGAAAAAAGTAAAGTTTATAATTTGAAAAACAAATTTTTATCTTCCTTTAGCCTCTCAACATGGTTTAGGTGGCTCAGGGTAAGAATCCACCTGCAACGCAGAAGATGCGGGTTCTCTCTCTGGGTCAAGAAGATCCCCTGCAGAAGGAAATGGCAACCCACTCCAGTATACTTGGCCAGGTAGTGCCATGGACAGAGGAGCCTGGCAGGCTGTAGTCAATGGGCTCACAAAAGCATCAGACATGACTGAACGATGAAACAACAAAATGGCTTTGTTACTTTTTCACATATGTTTCTCTTTGTTCAGCCTTCTATAAAGGCATGTGAAATTTGTGCAGGAGAAAAACCCTAAGAGGACAGATGCAAAAATTTGCCTCCCCATACACTTTCATCTTATACCATTTGACGTAGTTATTAAATCATTATACACTGAAAATACTTGCATTTATTTTTATTCCTTTAAACTGAAAATATATTTAGTACAGACATCTGATGTTCACTTCTATTTATTTTTAAATTACAAAATTTAAACCAAATTGTCTAATCCACCTGAAATTGATTCTGATATAAAGTGTTAATGGGTCCAAAAGTGTGAATTATTACATCCAAAATTTTATTTCACACTTTGCCATATAGTTTGCAAACTCATCATGGAAACCTTAACATCTAATTTTACCGATACATATATTGATCTTTGTTTGAAAAGTAGAATTTTATTCTCAAATCTTTACTAATGGAATATTACTGTGTAAGTGCTCTTAACTACAATGACATTAAATCTACTATAAAATTGATACTTTTTATTTAATTTTTACAGAGTACTTGCAGCTTGGCATATAGATGTGAAAGTTGCTAACAATTCGAATTAAATACTGCCAGTCAAAATCTTTCGAATATCTAAACCTCAGGTAAGTTGTGTGGAAGACACAAAGAATCAGAGATGCAAATCCCTGTTCTTGGAAATGTTACTGTCATCCCCTTTTATAATCAGTAGGCTTTTGCCCACATGTATTAATAATTATAATTTAAGGCAGACTACAATAAATTATCAGAACTTTGTCAACCACTGAAGAGAATCAGGGAGGGGAAAAGACAGGAAGAAGTCCTGAGGCATCTTCAAAGAACACTGAGATGTTGGATAGGGCTCTGGCAGTTGATAAAATTCACAAGAGAAGTAAAAAGTGAAAAAAGAGGGAATCAGGATTAATAAATACCCAAAGCAGGGAAATATGAGCCTTACAAATAATGTGGTTTCTCTTCAGCTGTACAAGTTGTAGAAAATTTGGGGGACAGATTGTGAAAGGCCTACCTGCAATGCCCCAAGAGCATGGATACTGTAACTTTGAGATAGATGTTAAGTTGATGGTTTCCAATAGGAGATAGGTTAGTATTAATCCAGGAAATTAAGCTATTAGCACAAGTTCATTACAAAAGGGGATGACAGTAGGAGACAATTGCATTCAATCCTGCACTTACTTGTTCACCCATTCAGCAGCGATTTATAAGTACCTGCTGTGAACCAAGCATTGTTCTGAGTTTGCACCCACAGAAATTAATAGACTGCAATAACTTGGTAAGATTTATCTGTCATGCATGGGATGTGAAGATGTTTTTCTAATATGACAACAACAATAACAAAAACACAAATAAACCATAAAACAGTAGACTGTAAATGTGGGTACACATTTATAAAATTAGTTTCATAGTAAAGCATGTTGAAAGTAAATCAAATGCCATGCTGAAAATAAAAAAAATGTACAACTAATTTTTCAGTTCCAGGCTTCATTTCCCAAAAATCCCCATGGATGAATAAGACTACATCATAAACACATGGGCAATTATTCAAGTTTTTCTCACCCTGTCTTATAGTATTGATATAATGCCCCTCTCCACCCTTTCCGGGTACTTAACTTTTTTGTTTGTTTTTGGTAAACATTCATATTAGAAAGAAATCAACCCTGAATATTTTTTGGAAGGACTGATGTTGAAGCTAAGCTCCAATAATTTGCCCATCTGATGTGAAGAACTGGCACACTGGAAAAGAGCCTGATGCTGGGAAAGATTGAAGGCAAAAGGAGAAGGGAGCAGCAGAGGGTGAGATGGTTAGGTAACATCACTGACTCAGTTTGAGCAAATTGACATGAATTTGAGCAAACTCTAGGAGATAGTGGAGGACAGAGGAGCCTGAGGTGTTGCAGCTCTTGGGAGTCACAAAAAGTCAGACAAGACTTAGTGACTGAACAACAACAATAATTCATATAGCAATTATTCTTTTCTAAATTTATGTTAGCCCATGGGAAACTTTCTGTTACTTGGATGTCAATGAAACATCATTGTGTAACTATTCTCAAGTAGTTACATTCTAGTAAGGGGAAACACAGTGAGAAAAAACTGTTTATAAACTTGCAAGGAAATTGACTTTTAAGAGATTGTGTCAGAGCCTAAGATAACAACTCTGGGAAATGGCACTTACTTCAGACAGAATGACAAGGCAGAGTGATCTGGTGGAGTGATATTTAAACTGAAGCCTAAAGTATGTGAAGATGATAGACATTTGAGTAACAACCAGTTCAGGCAACCTGAATAAGACAAGGTAAAACCATGTAAAACAGTCTCAAATGCTATGCTTTATGATTCATTGAATTTTGGCAAGTACATTTAAATAACTGTTTACTTTTATTTTTAATACTGAAATTTTTAAATCATTTTGAAGAAATGGTTCCAAAAAGAGTTTTACATCCTAGTGTCTTCACAGCTATAGTCTTTGAAACAGAAACCTGATAAGACACAACTTCTAAAAATGTATTTATAAAAACAAGACAGAAAACAAAAATTATAACATATATTTCATGTTTTCTTTATATTTCATGTGTTTCATGTTTCTTAACATATATAACATGTTTCTATTCTAGTTATTCATTTTCTATTCTAGTTACATTAATTTTGTGTATGTAAGATATTAATAGTTGACATACTGGGTTAATCAGATTCTAGCTTATGATCATTAAACAAATGGGTTTTCCAAAGTAATTTACTGAGTTCCATTTAAACTGTGTTTAATTTACAGGCTTTTATTAAAACATACTAATTGATTCTTTTCTATTCATGGTGTTACTGTATTATCATTTTAGTTATGTGTTAGGGCAAAATTGGCACCTTGAATCATAATTATATCAGACTAATGCATTTGTACATAAATCCTGGTTAACAGGAACTTAATCATTAACCTTTTATATGTGTCAGTATTCAAGGACTAAGTTTATTGACAATAATTATCTGAGAATACAAATATTTTTAAAAGTTTAGAACCATTTAAGGTAGCAGGCTAAAATTTAAGAGTGCTGTGTGTGCTGGGCTTAGCTGCTCAGTCATGTTTGACACTTTGCGACCCCATGGACTGCAGCCCACCAGGCTCCTCTGTCCATCGGGATTCTGCAGGCAAGAACACTGGAGTTGGTTGCCATGCCCTCCTTGAGGGGATCTTCCTAACCCAAGGATCAAATCCAGGTCTCCTGCATTGCAGATGGATTCTTACCCACGAGCCACCAGGGACACCCTTCATGAATCTAAATGTTATTGTGTGTTATAAATGTATACGGGGCATTATAAAAAATTTTATACTGCATTTCATGTTGAACCATTTAAGGACAGGTTGAATGAAATTTAGTTTAAAAATCACAAATTTTGAAGCTCAATATTACTTTGAAGTCTCTTTTCTTATGAATTTTTTCAATAAATAGGTATTTAAATAGTATTTCTATCATTTACAAATTTCAGATGTCATAATAAAATTTTTGAAACAGTATTATTGCATGTATACCATCTGCCCCTCACTCCTTACTGGACTTAAGTCTACTCTCATGTTACTTTCTTTGGCAGGATTATCCTTTCCTCAGAGTTCTTTGGTGAATGAAGGGAGGGCCCAGAGTTTTGGTCTGATCAAGTGGACCTTGTGTAACACACAATCTGGTAAAAAACAGATAATCTTTGTCATTATGAAGTTCAAATATTTCTCTAGCATGGTGGTACTCATATTATATGTAGGCTCTAAGGAAATTTAGTAACCCTGACATGTGAGATATTTTATTGTTGTATATTTATAAACAAAACAAATTTATACCAATAACAAGCAAATAAAAAAGATTACAAAAAATTTAACCTGTGTATACCTGTGGTGGATTCATTTTGATATTTGGCAAAACTAATACAATTTGTAAAGTTTAAAAATAAAATAAAATTAAAAAAAAATTTTAACCTGACTTAGAATGTAAAATTACCTTTTTCTCTACCTCTCTGTATCCACCATCAAGATATACACATATACTTACCACCTAAACACACACACACACACACACACACACACACACCCTCATATGTACATATCTTTACACAAGCACACAACATACATTGCTTAAAAACAGATTCTTCAATCAGACTATGTGGAATAAATCTTGGTTCTGTCCCTGAATATCTGCAAACTTGGGCAGGTCATTTATCCTCTCTGTCTTCACTTTCATCATCCATAAACAGGTCTGTAGAGCTGTACAATCCACATTGCTGTAGAGTTAAGTGAATCAGTGTATGGAAATCACCTAGAATGGCGCTTCATAAATAGTAATCTCTAAGCAAATGTTAAATGATATCATTACCACTACTCTTTGAATATATAGCAGCAGAAAAATTCTCAGGAGAGAAAATAGGAGATAACTGGGGTTTTGCTGGGAAGACAAGAATGATTTAAATTTTATCGAAATGTACTGCTACATTAGCAAAGTTAGGAAAATCATGCAGCAAGACTGTGTGACAAAAAGCTGATAAGACAGGAAGAAAGAGACGAAAAGCATTAAGTTTTTTGTGACTGGAAAGGCAAAGTGAAAAGGAACACAGCTGCGAGGCATACCCAGGAGGCTGAAGAGGACCTGAAGCATGATGCCAGGAACCCTGAGCCACTGGCTACAAAGAGCTCAGCATCCCCACGGAGGGACAGAGTGCATACCTGTCATGCTTCCCCAAGCCAGAGAGAGCAGAAGATGGCAGCCCTGGAGGAGGTCAAGCAACAGCTAGAGGAGGACAGTAGAGGCTCCAGGAGAAGGGCCACCTGGACCATTGAAAGATGCCGGGGGAGAAGGAGGCAGACAACTAGACAGCCTAGTGATGGCAGTACGAACACAGTACGTGGTGATCACAACCACTATGGAGCGACCTGGCTCCGTAGTTGCGTCTGGTGGCTCTGACAGTGTCACCTGAGCACAGGGCCGGGGTTCGGGTCTAGGGAAGGAGCTTCATCCATGGAAAAGCCAAGCTGAGCTTTACCCAGGAGGTTCAGGGCTCCCTGCTATCCCAGAGGACCTCCTCTCTCCTAGAACTGCTGTATGTGCAAACTCAGTTGCAAAAAAAGAAGTCAGTGGTAATATTCGTGAAGGCCCAAGACTCCACCAAATGCCACTCGTATTGTCCAGAACCAGCTGACAGGTAAAGCGGCTAGGAATATGCCCTGAGAAAAACCCCTGCCCAGCCCGGATTGCTTGGACCTGTCCTGTCTCAGCTTGGCTGTTCCTCTAACCACCGCTCTGAAGTGATCCTGCCATAGCCTCAGGTCCGCATGCTAGGACCTCTCCAGATGGAGCAGACAGCTAAAAGCTGACCTCTTCTGGGATGAATTTTCGGAGCCAAGTTTCAGCCCCCTTTCCAAGGGCAGGCTTTTAGGATGGTGCTAATGATCAGGGAGAATGGGTCCATCCATAACTCTCCAGCACATTCCCTTTGGGTGGGGGAAGGTAGTATTAGATCTGCACTCTCTAGAAGAATTGGAGACCCATGTCACCACAGGTAGAATTCAAAGACCACCTGCTCCTCTGAAAATGGGGAAGCTGGGGCAGTGTGGGTGAGTAGCTCTGGGCTCTTTTTTGGTTGAGACTTGAGGCTTGTCCCTTCTTCTTGGCTTTTTTTATCTCCTCAGTTGAAACTGAAGTAGTGGAAGCAGATGCATTCTGAACAATTTCCCTTTCCCAAACTTGGGCAGCTTCCCCAGACTTCCACAGATTCCAGACTGTTTAAAAACTCCACGTAGTTTTTAAAAGAAAGTGCTATGAACACTTACAAATTAGCTAAAGAAAAGGAATTAAACTTAAAAATTAACACTAAATCAAACTTCTACATCTCTCTCTTTTAGGGAAAAAAAGGTACAATAGCAAAATCTAAATTTTTATTTTTATTTTATTAATTGGAAAAAATGTGATCTATAGTATTAAGTGAATGGTTAAGACATTCTTGGTATTGAGTGAAGTATGTTACATCTGGGAAGATCACACAATTGTTTGTCCTGCACAGTCCTAGTCCCTTATTTTTCTGATGTCACTTTTTGTTTAGCCTTTGCCCCAGATTTTTCAATAATTAACAAAATGTTACTATTAGTAGACAGATAAAAACATGTCGGGATTATTTTGCTAGATCTCCACTTTGTAACTCCAGTTGTGAAAACACAAATCGGTGAAAAGCAATTTTCTCAACTTATGGTTAAATAAGTAATATATAAGCGCTAAGACAAATCTCTTTTCCTGGTCCCTTCTAGACAAGGTAACTCCAACTATATTTCATAGAAAGCACATTCAGCCCTCCACTGTTTAAAAAGAGCATAGTGATTGAAGTATTCAAAAGCATCATCTAAGACCTCCCACTTAGTTGACCAGGCAGATGGGGCCATAGCCTCTGCCATAGTCTGTGAGATACTTGAAATCACAAGGCACAGATGGTAGTAGGTGGGGTTATTGTGAAAATGAGAGAATTACAGTTTTGGTGGATGTAAAATAAGTATAGGAAATACAGATCCAACAGTCCTGCTATAGAGCATATAGAATAGCCTGAGACTTCTTAAAACACAGGACTTGTCATTTATTATTTGGTATAATCTATAATGAATATTAATGTATTGATTTAGTATTTTAGTGCTTATTTAATTTTAACCATAAACACTTTCTACAGCAATGAATAGCTTAACACCACCCCCCACAAAGTACACATATACCACAAAAGTAAAAACTAAATTTTCAATTCTCGAGAAAGCTGGTATCATTCACATACAATATTTGTTGTCATTACTGTAATTTTATCGTTGGCCACATGCAAAGTAGAAGATAAAATTGCCAAAGAAGCAGTAGCACCAATAATAGAAGTGACTAGTTATACTAATAAGACTATGCCCTAAAACAAACACTTACAACATGTAGCTGCATAACGTGCATAAGGTACAGTTACATGTAGTTCATGAAGTGCAATATTGTATTCCATTCAAAGTGAGATTATCTACACATTTTGAAGCTAAACATGTTTAAGCACACTGTCTTTTGCAATGTGCTTTCATTAATCAGGGCTTTCCAGGTGGTACTTGTGATAAAGAACCCGTTTGCCAGTGCAGGAGACATGAGGGATGTGTGTTCGATCTGCAGGTCGGGAAGATACCCTGGAGAAGGAAATGGTAGCCCACTCCAATATTCTTACCCAGAAACTTCCATGGACAGGGGTGTCTAGCGGGCTACAGTCCATGGGGTCACAAAGAATCAGACATGACAGAGAGACTAACACTTTCACTTTCATTAAATAAATGTTAGAAATAGAGCCTTTGATGACCAACTTAGGTGTCTTAAATAATATTGCATCTTTCTACAAACTAGTGTTCTAAAATATGGTTGCATTTTGTTTAAAAAATAACCTTGGAATCCTCAATAAAATCATTCAGTGAGTACACCACCAAAAAATATCAATTTTGGAGTTTCTAGTGAATTATAATTATTACAAATAAAGACTACATAGAGAAAAAAATATATAAATATGGCCCTACAAAGTTATTAGGGGATTGAACAAGCTAAAAGATAAAGTGAAAAGAGTAAGATTTTATTTTTAAATTCTAGATGCACTCTTTAGAATAACTTATAGAAAAAATATTTTAATTGAGCTCCCATTTTTTAGTTGAATAAAATATTTTCTGTACCAAATAGAAAAAAGACTTGACAAGTGTTGGCATTTTCTCCAGCTCCTAAGTTTGGCAAAATATTCAATAAACTCACATAAAGAGATAATATATATTGAATTTTGTTACATAAAATATTTTCATGAAGAAATTCTCTACATAAAGGAAAAAAGGGTAGTGCCTGTGCAATAATTTGAATTGAAATATTAACACAATTTAATATAAAAGATTGCACTGAGCTTATTTATTTTGGGCTTACCTTGAAATTTGTAGGGAAAGAATTTCTCAATTACAAGTTAATAGTCTAGAGAGAAAAGTCAAAGATTTGATAATTTTATATTTGTTCATCATTGTCAACTACAAACTGATACTTTCCATGGACACTTGCTATCTACCTCTAAAAGGATTAAATCAGGTGCTGTTGCAGCTGACCCTGAAAGGAGTTCAGGGTGGAGAGCAGAAATGAGGCACTCTGTACTCATCAGGGTGTGAGGGCAGAGGATTGACAAGACAGGTTTTCAGATGGTTAGAGATTTCAGGAGCCAACTTTATGAGCCCAATTCTTGTATTGTCTTATATCTAGAAAAGCACTAAAATTCTTCATAGTGATGGCTATTTCCTTGTGATTTCAGGAGCTTCAGGAGACCAGCAGAAAATTTCTGGAAAAATATGTGCTTGATTACATGTATTTTTCCCTTTACCAAAATTACATATATGCTGACATTCCCAACTCACCCCCACCCCAACTCCCTCCACCCCTGCCTCTTTGGAGCAGTTTCTCAGGGCTATCTGATGTGCTGTCTCCCAGGCAGCAGTCCTCATTTTGCCCCAAATAAAACTTAACTCATAATTTTCCATTGTGTATGTGTACCACAGCTTTCTTATCCATTCATCTGCTGATGGACATCTAGGTTATTTCCATGTCCTGGCTATTATAAATGGTGCTGCGATGAACATTGGGGTACATGTGTCTCTTTCAATTCTGGTTTCCTTGGTGTGTATGCCCAGCAGTGGGAGGGGCTGGTGCACTGGGATGACTCAAAGGGATGGTATGGGGAGGGAGGTGGGAGGGGGTTTCAGGATTGGGAACATGTGTACACCCATGGCAGATTCATGTTGATGTGTGGCAAAACCAATACAATATTGCAAAGTAATTAGCCTCTAATTAAAATAAAAGAATTTAAGTTTAAAAAAAAACTCAACTCATAGTTTTCATATTGTTCATTTTTTTTTAAGTCAACATTGTGAAATACAACAAGAGAAGACTGAAGGTGAGAAATTGAATATTTCCTGCTATATCAGTAAACAAAGGACCTCACAGTCATCAGAGTTTATAGCCACCACCAAAGGTGAGCTGGTGAGCTCTGATGAAACTCAGGAAGGAAAGAATACCTGCCATCTAGGATCCTTTGGACACCCTATGGTGAGCCCTGAGGAAACTCAGGATGTGAAAACACAGGATGCTCGCCCCAGGTGAGTGAGGAGCACATCAAAGGAATGATTCAGGAGACAAGTCTTGCATTAATTAGCATTAAATTTCTTAGCTTGAGATATCTGGTTTTCTTTTCATTAACAACTTTTGATATTCAAACTACTTGGTTTTTGTTACAAAATTTCTATAAAACCTGGGTCCTGTCCTTGCCTCCTCAGAGCAGTTCTCTAAAGGTTATTTGAGATGCTACCTCCTTGGCTTAAAGTCTTAAAAATCCCTGCCTAATAAAACATAACTCTCAACTTTTAGGTTGTTTTTTTTTTTTTTAAGCAACAAGACCATTGTAATAATAAATGAAAAATTGTGAGATGATGTTGAAAATAATTTTCTCTAGAAAAATACCATAAACATGATTTTGGAGAGACAAGAGACAGAAGGCTAAGGGACAGACTAAAATTGAACAAGAATAAATCTTCTGTTATGTTTTTATATTTAGATAAACAAAATAAAGATAACTTACTTGTTTTTGCTCCACAGTTGTGAATATATATTCAATTTTAGACAGTTTTATTGTTAAGAAATTCTAAAAGTTTATTCCATAAATCTAATACTATGATAAGTAAATATGATTGATATATATAAATAATAATTTTTCTACTATCTTTCACTCTCAGAATTGTACTAGTATGAATAGTATATTATGGGTTCACTTTAACTTAATCATTTGACAGAATAGGCAGCTAATGTAATGCCACCAAAAATGTATTCTTTCTGTCTCCACAAATACCAGTACATGCTTGCCTGAACTTATTTTGAAAAATAAAAAGCAGTTAAAGTCACAGGAAAAAAAAAAAGACTCCTACTATGCAGGCCCACATGTTTTACCAAGAATTATGAATTTTTAATATCTTCTCACATATTTTTCTTCTTATATATATTCTTATATATGCTCCTTTTTCCCATGAATAATTTGCAATTAAGTTTCTGACAACATCGCATTTTACCACTAAATTAGAATCAATAGGAGTTATATTATGAATGCTTGAGAACTTTGTGACAGTTAAGGCTATATTTTAGTATAGAGTCATTAAAATCACCTCAGCATTAAGACTATAATTAATAAATTATAATCCCTTTCAGAATGAATACATTAATAAATTTATTTTTGTATATTTTATATACATTTTTGAGAACCTATTATGGCACTTTCTGTATTTAATAAGTTATGAATATAATAGTCAAAAGCTGTATTCACAGGATAATGAAAATCTATTGAGTTGTACCTAACAAGAGACAGATTAATAGCATATTTTATGTCATGAAAAGCTTGAAGGAAAAAAAAAACACTAGGAAAAATTGATAGATTACAACTGGGATACTGTTTCAGATAAGAGTACATAATCTAGGTCATTCTTTGGTGTTCTATTTGAACATAAACTTGAAAGATGTGAAAATGTCAGTCATGCGAATATCTGGCAGTCAGATGCTATAGTCAGAGGGAACATAAAGTGCAAAGGCCTTATTGAAGTATAAGTTCTGTTTGATCAAGGAAGAATACGAGGGTGATGTAGCTTGAAGGCAGAAAATGAACCACAGAAAAAGAACATAACTGATGATGTCAGAGCAGCTGCCAGGTTGGTTGGAATCACACAGGCCTTTTAATCACTGTCCAGATTTAGATTTAAGACCTTGCAAACTATAGCAGGCCAAGTAGCCCTCAGACAACTTTATGTGGCCTGAGAAGCCAGTAATGTTTTTGTTACTGAGGTTGTTTTAACATTATTACATGTTTGTTAATAAAACATCAAAAACAAAGGAGAAGAACATGTAGCAAAGATCATATGTGGAGCGGGAGGCTGAAACTATTTACTTTCTGGAGGAAAAATTGCCAACTCCAGGTTGAAAACCATTAGGATTTGAAAGTAGAAGAGTCACATACCATGGTCTACATTACATAAAGACCACTCTGAGGGACATGGTGAGCATGTTCTGCACATGGGCAAGAGCAGAAGCAGGAAGATCTATTAAGATGTGATGGCAGTAGTTCAGCCATCAGTCGGTGATAGTCCAGGGTTGTAACCTTGAAGTACCCAAAAATTGATTGGATTTGAGATATAATGAAGGTAAAATCAGCAAAGATTGCTGATGGTTTTGTATAGGAGGAAAAGAGAACAGTCAGGCATCAATCCTTAAATTGTAGACTGAATTACTATGTGTCAATTTCTTTGAGGTGGAGACCCATAATATACAATTTTTGTTAGTGTTCAGGTTTAGAGATGATTTTTTTTTCCTTCCTCCAGAATTAAACTCTTCTCTTCTACTATTTCTTTATGCTTTTTGTTAAAAAAAAAACTATTATAACAAATGAATGTAGAAAATATTAGCATTTATTAAAGTTATCTTTCTTAATTACTATTCTTCAATATATTTCCAATTTAATCATCAGTTTCTTTCACTGACACCAAATTTCAAAATAACAACTTAAGAGTAGCAAAGTAATTTTGTCAAAAACCTGGAAAAGAACACAATCATATTCACCTTAAATAAATTTTGTCACTTTAAAGACCCTTACCGCATCTATACTGGGGCTAGAGAACTATTTTTGTTAATGTATATAAGTAGCCTATAAACATTCTCCCATTTTACACAGCTAATCTAAAAAAATCATTTCTGCAGTTATATTAGTCACCATGAGACAATTTACCAAAGTTTTATGGTATCTGTTTTTAACAAAATTAAAGTCCTTTAATAGTGGTATTTCCAGTTTTTTTGAAAAATTCAATAGCCTTAGCTATATACACTCTTTCTTTCATTAAAAAACCTAATTTCTAATTATTTCAATATCTTGATCTAAGCAGTGTTTATGGGGCTCAGGCATACAAGAGAATTTATCGAAGGGTATATAGAGTCAGACATGACTGAAGTGACTTAGCACAACAAACAGCTCAGCACACATACATGAAAAATGCAGCAAACTGTGGAGAAAAGGAAATCATTTTACTGTATGGAAGTTTTGATTAAATAAAAAAGTTATGCAAAGCAGTTTCCACAGTACCTGGCATATGCTAAGGGCAAGAAGTGATGGCTATAGATCAAAATAAGTATCACCTAAAACCTCTAAAAATAAATTTCCAATTACATTTTGACAAAAGTAAGTAGTAACTAGCCAAAGGAAGATTCGTTTTAATAATTGGTCAAATGTTTTGTAAACTATATATCATATATAGATTTCTAGAATATCACCTACACATCAATAAAGTATTTTACAAGTAGTATAGATGTTAGAATATTCCTACATATTTAAAGTTCAGAAAATTTAAGAGGGAAGTAATTTATTGTTCATCAATGAGACTGATAAAATGCTTGAAACATTTTTAATGCTGAAAGCTCAAGATTTGACCTGGTAGATATAATAGACATTACTCTTTATAGAACAAATGTCTCATAAAATAAAAATAAACTCTCTAATTTTTTGAGACTAATTTTGAGACTAAATTTTGAGACTAATTCTCTAATTTTGAGACTAAAAATGAAGATCGGATACAGTCCATTATATTTAAGATAACATTTGATAATCCTGTTTTGACTGATACCATGTACCATATCCCTCCTCCGGCAAAAAATATATAGTGTTTCCTTTTTAATTAAAATAATATAGTTTTGCATTTTGAGCCAGATTTTTAGTAATTAACAGGTAAACATAGAGATATTAACATATTTTTTGCTGTTTTGGTCCAGAATTACGTTAAACGTCTCAGAGATTAGAAATGATAATTTTTCATTCACTATAGAACATTACATCTTTATTATAGTTTAAGAGTAAATTTTTATTTTTAGCATATCCTGTTATTTTAGGTAAAATCACTTTTGCCTCTTCAGTCTCACATTTTATCAACTTTTCTACCAGTACTTTTCTGGGTACAGATACAAGTATTATTTAGTTAGACATCACCTATTTCTCTGAGCTAACTGTCTACTTCAATATTTCTAATGAATGTAAAGTCCCAAGTATCTTAACACATTTTTTTTCTTTTTATATTTCTAGCATTCCCTCATCATTTTAGGTGATGCTTACATTTTATTATGTCAGGAATATAGTGTTAGGGAACTAAATGACTAGACTAAAGGAGCACCTAGTTTGGTGTCAGATCTAGACTAAATCTCAACTCTCTAGAGGTGTGGCTTGTGCTGTGCTGTGCTTAGTCACCCAGTCACGCCCAGCTCTCTGTGCCCCCCATGGACTGCAACCTGACAGGCTCCTCTGTCCATGGGAATTCTCCAGGCAAGAATACTAGAGTGGGTTGCCATGACCTCCTCCATGGGATCTTCCCAACCCAGGTCTTCCTGGGTTGCAGGGGGATTCCCTACTGTCTGAGCCACCAGGGAAGCACTATAGAGTTATGATTTACTTGTGTTATTTGATCTCTTTTAAGTTTATTTAGGGATTAAACCTTTTAAAATGAGATGATCATACCATTATGGAATGATTCCAATAATAAAGATGGGATCAAGTGGCTAGTTACTGACACATTCCCTGGTGGCTCAGATGGTAAAGAATGAGCTTGTAATGTGGAGACCCAAGTTCAACCCCTGGGTCAGGAAGATCCCCTGGAGAAAGGATGGCAATCCACTCCAGTATTCTTGCCTGGAGAATTCCATGGACAGAGGAGCCTGGTGGGATACAGTCCTTGGGGTTCTAAAGAGACAGACACAGCTGAGAGACTAATACACACACACACACACACAAAGAAATACACAATCCTGTAATAAACATTTCCTATTTTTATGTAGTTTCATTTCTTATATTTCCTTCAAACCCCAACAAACATACAAAAAGTGCTCTCAAGTCAATGGCATATGCGTGCAACTTTCCCGAACAATTTTCATGAGGCAGATACTGCATTTTCTTGTTCTCGGCCTCTCACAATATGATACTGTTTGAACAAGGCAGAAAAACCATTGAAAATCTCAAATGTTTTGGATGCTGACAAAGGCAGACTTTTAAAAATCATCATCTTCAAAGAAATGCTCTGCTATCCAACTGTCCTGTATAAAGAAATCTTAATTGGATAAAGGGACAGTTTTTCTTTTCTTAATTGTGATGATCTCTGGATATCTATTTCAATAACTGAGAAAGAAAACTGATGCAAACACCTTAACTCATTAGCCAGTTTGTGCCACTCAGCACACCTAGTTTTAAATACCAATTCCTTCAGAGATAGAACTTAGATTTGTGAACCCCTCCTTTTTCTCTCAGCAGTTACCAAAACCACTGTGGAATTGTGTAGAGTACCTTTTGTCAGCTGGCTTATGTTATGATCCTATTTATAAGACAACAAGATTGATATTTGGCAGGAATAAAAAGGAACTACAGTGTCCTAGAAGACAAAACACGTCACATATTCACTTAGGTACCAAGGAATTATTCCTCTCTAAATAGATATTAAATGTCTGGGAAAGCAACTCAGAATGTTTCATAGTAGCATGTGTATTTTCTGGGTCAGTTCTCTCTTTAATATACTTGGATAAAGTTTTCTTTCCAGTGTTTCTAATATTGAAATGTGGGAGTTTCAAAGATGAACCCAAAGGAATCCCACTATAGCACATAATTAATTTTGATATTAAGGTTTTCCTGACCTGCATATTAAAGTATGGCTTACTTTTTCACTCGTCACTTTTCTTGGTAAAAAGCAAAGAAAATCAATTCTGCACCTCATAGATGAGAGAAGAGCTCTCTTTCTCTCTTTCCACACATACACACACATCTATCTGTTATATATGTAAATACACATATAGGTATATAATGTGTTTCATGTACATATATATATACATATATTTTAATGTACTATGTGAATTAAAATACAGATATGAAAGCAGATAAAATATGCCTATGTAGATTGATTTAATCACCCATATCAAAATAACTCCTTCCTTTGAAAATGGCAAGACTTTTTTAAAAAAGTAAATTTTGCTTCAGAATATTTGGCCTAAATTCTTACCAATTTATTTGCTATTTTGGGTGAAGAAAATCACATTCAACTTGGACTGTATTGAGAGTAGTGTAGAGCTGTTCTCCACAAAATGCTACACAGTGTGGAGAGTAGTTAGTAACTTTAACATGTCTTACAGGATTCTCTTTCCCTCAGTTAGGTTAGAAATTCTAGAGAGACTTATATTAATATTGGAGATTTTCACTTGTAGTAAGCAGTAATAAAAGAATACAGAATCGAGAAAAAATTATATGAAACTACAATAAAATGCAGGTTTCCTTGGTGGCTCAGTTGGTAAACAATCTGCCTGAAGTACAGGAGGCCTGGGTTTGATCCCTGAGTCAGAAAGATTTCCTGGAAGAGGAAATGGCAACCCACTCCAGTACTCTTGCCTGGGAGATCCCATAGACAAAGGAGCCCATGGGGTCATAATGAGTTGGCCACAACTGAGCAACTTTCACCTTAATGAAAGTAAATATGCTCATTTGCTTTAATTTTACCTAGATTTAAAGCTACTGTGTTTCACAAATACTTATCACAATCACAGCCAAATTTATGTCTCATTATATTTTTTTTAGAAAATTTACAGATATTTATGTTAAAATTAAAGAAGAAAGTTATGAGATGATTCTCATTAATAAATACATTTGTACATTTTTTTGAAAAATAAATATACCCTGTTGTTGTTCAGTCACTCAGTTGTGTCTGACTATTTGCTACCCCATGGGCTACAGCACCCAGGCTCCCCTGTCCTTCACCTTCGGGGAGCTTGCTCAAACTCATGTCCATTGAGTCAATGATGTCACCAACTAACACATCCTCTGTCATCCCCTCTTCCTCCTGCCTTCAATCTTTCCCAGCATCAGGGTCTTTTTTAATGAGTCGGCTCCTCAAATCAGGTAGCCAAAGTATTGGAGCTTCAGTTTAAGCACCAGTCCTTCTAATGAATATTCAGAATTGATTTCCTTTAGGATTGACTGTCTTGATCTCCTTGCAGTCCAAGGGACTTTCAAGAGTTTTCTCCAACACCACAGTTCACAAGCATCAATTCTTCCTCATTCAGCCTTCTTTATGGTCCAACTCTCACATCCATATATAACTACTGGAAAAAACATAGCTTTGACTATACAGAGTTTTTTCGGTGGAGTAATTTCTCTGCTTTTTAATACATTGTCTAGGTGTGCATAGCTTTACTTCCAAGGAGCAAGCGTCTTTTAATTTTGTGGCAGCAGTCACCATCAGCAGTGATTTTGCTGCTGCTGCTAAGTGGCTTCAGTCGTGTCCGACTGTGTGTGACCCCATAGACTGCAGCCCACCAGGCTCCCCCGTCCCTGGGATTCTCCAGGCAAGAACACTGGAGTGGGTTGCCATTTCCTTCTCCAATGCATGAAAGTGAAAAGTGAAAGTGAAGTCGTTCAGTCATGTCAGACTCTTAGGGACCCCATGGACTGCAGCCCATCAGGCTCCTCTGTCCATGGGATTTTTGAGGCAACAGTACTGGAGTGGGTTGCCATTGCCTTCTCCACAGCAGTGATTTTGGAGCCCCCCCAAAATAAAGCCTGTCACTGTTTTCATTGTTTCCCCATGTATTTGCCATGAAGTGATGGGACTGGATGCCATGATCTTAGGTTTTTGAATGTTGAGTTATAAGCCAGCCTTTTCACTCTTCTACTCTACAAGGCAAATGTACCCTACAAGGCATTTACTGGGTTAGCCAAAAATTTTGTTCAGGCTTTTCCATGACATCTTATGGAAAAACTTGAATGAACTTACTGGACAAGTTAATATATAGTGAGGCTTATTTTATAGTCTATTCAGGGAACAATATCAGCTTCCTTCATCATTTTTTTCATAGATGTAAAATAAGAAATGCAAATGGTTTAATTTAAATCTAAATTAATAACTCAATACAGTAAATTCCCATTCACAGAGTTAATGTAATTTTTCTATGACAGATGATGTTTTTCCACTTATATAAATTTCATAAATTTCTCAGGCATTTAGGACTTCAGATATTTTGTCTTGCCTGCTCATGAAATAAACTTTAAATAGTTGTTTGTATACATGGAAATTCAACCAACTTATTTTCACGCTTTTTTCTTTTTAATCTATCATATATGTCCTTGAGGCAAACACAAACATATTGAAAATCATTTTGCAACTTGATACACAATTAATAAATTATGGGGTTTTCTAAATGCTATTCATAAAGAGTTGAACACAACTGAGCGACTGAACAACAACAACAAAATGGTATTACTATAAGTCAATATCCCCAGTATTGAAAAATTCTTAACTAAATAATGTTAATCCTAGTCAACATGCACTGCATATGTGAATGTAGTGAGCCAGGCACTCTGCTAAAATAAAAATAGACATACTCATTTCTGCATTGGCACTATTTCTTTCACCATTTTATAGATGATGAAAATGAAGTTTAGAGGAGTTAAAATATTATCATCTTGCTCAAGGCCTTATATTTGCAGAGTAGTGATTTTATCTATGATCTTATACTGCCTGCTATCATGATTCACTGTCCTATTTCTTCATTCCTTAATAAGTCATGACATTCATAGATCCCACTGGTTTTAATAATTATATTTTCTCCCTATCATTCTTTTCTCACAAGCCAAAAATATGGTAAACATGTTGATAAATACCATTTACGTGATCCTTCATGTCGCTGTTCAGTCACCCAGTCGTGTCTGACTCTTTGTGACCCCACATACCAAACTGCTGAAAATAGTTATGGGTGGGTGAGCTAGTATTTACAATTTTCACAGATAAAGAAACTGAGACAATGACAAAATAAAATTTCCCTTAAATTGCAAACAAGAAAGGGATGAAACAATAATATATGAACTCAGGAAGGCTTGCTTCAAAAATCTGTGCCCTCAATCATCAGTGCACTTGCTTTCAAAGCAAAGATGTATATGACAGTCCTTGCTCTCAACTAGGTTATTATTGCAATGGCGAAGTAACACACATACAAGTGAAAAGTAACTAGCATATGAGCTAAACTTGATGCATCACAAAATAATAGTGCACATGGGAAATGCTACTGGAAATTAGAACTGGAAAATTTCTTTCTCTTTTTTTGCTTCCTCAAAGGCTCCATCTCACCGTATTTATACATCCACAACCAATTCAACATAAGCTAAAAATACTCAACTTGTACTATATATGAACTAATTGTTATTGCTGCTGTTGTTCAGTCGCTCAGTCCTGTCCGACTCCGCCACCCCATGCACTGCAGCATGCCAGGCTTCCCTGTCTTTCACAACCTTCTGGAGTTTGCTCAACTTATGTCCATTCAGTCAGTGCTGCCATCCAACCATCCTGTCATTTGCCGTCCCCTTCTCCTCCTGCCTTCAATCTTTCACAGCATCAGGGGCTCTTCTAATGAGTCAGTTCTTCCTATCAGGTGGCCAAAGTATTTGAGCTTCAGCTTTAGCATGAACTAATTGGATTTCAGCTATTCAATCTGCTCTATCTAGCAGTAATTTAATCAAATGCACAAGCCATAGGGTAAGATTTTATTTTGTAGCTTATAAATGTAGAAGAGAGACGTATATGCATAATGGCTTTAAGAAAAACTTACACTTGATAGTAAGTAAACTGTCACAAATAAAAATTACCAAATATAACATTTATGTATCACAAAATGCACTCTAGAAATATTCATGACTTTCATAAAAATGATATTTGGTTTCTTCTTATTATTTTATTATACAATAAGAAGAAATACAATTTTAAGTATTACTTCATTCCTTTCTCATTTTTCTTCATCATGTGAAAATAATGCAACTCAACTGCTGGCTCAACTGCATATACATAGAACTAAGAGTTACAGAATATCAAACCAAAGAAAAATCATTCTTATTTTTTTAGGCCCTTAGCCTTGGATGTTAATGCCCAGTCATATACAAAGTTCCTTCTTAGTTTTGATGTCTGTACATTTTTAACCTCTGAAGTTCGATGGTACCTTTTCTTTTTTGCTTCATTTCTCTCACCTCTGATTTGTTTGGTATTCAGTTTTGATATTTAGATATTCAGTGCTTATCTAACCTCCTCTGCAAGTTTATCCCACTTTCTTCATGTCAGTGCTATATCTTCCACACTTTAATTACCTAAGTATAAAATATTGCTACCTCAAAATCAATATGTTAAAATGTAACTATTTTTTTTTTCTCTAAACTAACTTTGATGGGGCTACTCCCCAGGTCAATAGGTGTGCAATATGCTACTGGAGATCAGTGGAGAAATAACTCCAGAAAGAATGAAGGGATGGAGCCAAAGCAAAAACAATACCCAGCTGTGGATGTGACTGGTGATAGAAGCAAGGTCCGATGCTGTAAAGAGCAATATTGCATAGGAACCTGGAATGTCAGGTCCATGAATCAAGGCAAATTGGAAGTGGTCAAACAAGAGATGGCAAGAGTGAACGTTGACATTCTAGGAATCAGGGAACTAAAATGGACTGGAATGGGTGAATTTAACTCAGATGACCATTATATCTACTACTGCGGGCAGGAATCCCTCAGACAAAATGGAGTGGCCATCATGGTCAACAAAAGAGTCCGAAATGCAGTACTTGGATGCGATCTCAAAAATGACAGAATGATCTCTGTTCGTTTCTAAGGCAAACCATTCAATATCACAGTAATCCAAGTCTATGCCCCAACCAGTAACACTGAAAAAGCTGAAGTGGAATGATTCTATGAACACCTACAAGACCTTTTAGAACTAACACCCCAAAAAAGATGTCCTTTTCATTATAGGGGACTGGAATGCAAAAGTAGGAAGTCAAGGTTTGGCCTTGGAATACGGAATGAAGCAGGGCAAAGACTAATAGAATTTTGCCAAGAAAATGCACTGGTCATAACAAACACCCTCTTCCAACAACACAAGAGAAGACTCTATACATGGACATCACCAGATGGTCAACACCAAAATCAGACTGACTATATTCCTTGCAGCCAAAGATGGAGAAGCTCTATATAGTCAGCAAAAACAAGACCAGGAGCTGACTGTGGCTCAGACCATGAACTTCTTATTGCCACATTCAGACTTAAATTGAAGAAAGTAGGGAAAACCACTAGACCATTCAGGTATGACCTAAATCAAATCCCTTATGATTATACAGTGGAAGTGAGAAATAGATTTAAGGGCCTAGATCTGATAGATAGAGTGCCTGATGACTATGAAATGAGGTTCATGACATTGTACAGGAGACAGGGATCAAGACAATTCCCATAGAAAAGAAATGCAAAAAAGCAAAATGGCTGTCTGGGGAGGCCTTAGAAATAGCTGTAAAAAGAAGAGAAGTGAAAAGCAAAGAAGAAAAGGAAAGATATAAGCATCTGAATGCAGAGTTCCAAAGAATAGCAAGAAGAGATAAGAAAGCCTTCTTCAGCGATCAATGCAAAGAAATAGAGGAAAACAACAGAATGGGAAAGACTAGGGATCTCTTCAAGAAAATCAGAGATACCAAAG
>NW_011494944.1:1564280-1565312 GCF_000754665.1 Bison bison bison | reverse complement strand
AGGGATTGGGGGCAGGAGGAGAAGGGGACGATAGAGGATGAGATGGCTGCATGGCATCACTGACTGACTGGACGTGAGTCTGAGTGAACTCCGGGAGTTGGTGGTGGACAGGGAGGCCTGGCGTGCTGCGATTCATGGGGTCGCAAAGAGTCGGACACAACTGAGCTACTGATGTGATCTGATCTGAAAGAATACCTTTATCTTTTAGTGTGTCCCTAAATTAAACTTTCCCTTCATAGATCACTGCCTTGTGATGAAGGAGCTTGCATAATTCAATGAAGCTATGAGCTATGCTATGCAGGGCCACCCAAGATGGATGGGTCATAGAAGAGAGTTCTGATAAAATGTGATCCCCTGGAGAAGAGAATGGTAAACTACCCCAGTATAGTTGCCATGAGAAACTCATGAACTGCATAAAAAGCCAAAAAGATACGATACCAAAAGATGAGTCCCCCACGTCTGAAGGTTTCCAATATGCTACTGGGGAATAATGGAGAATTATCAATAGCCTCAGAATGAATGACGCATCTGGGCCAAAGTATATATGATGCTTAGCTGTGGATGTGTCCGATGATGAAAGTAAAATCTAGTGCTGCAAAGAACAGTATTCTATAGGAACCTGGAATGTTAGGTCCATGAATCAAGGAAAACTGTACGTGGTCAAGCAAGAGATAGTAAAATAAACAACATTTTAGGAATCCATGAACTAAAATGGACAGGAATGGGCAAATTTAATTCAGATGATCATTATATCTACTACTGTGGGCAAGAATCCCCTAGATGAAATGGAGTGGCCCTCATAATTGACAAAAGATTCTAAAATACAGTCAGCTCACTTCAGTCACTCAGTCGTGTCCAACTCTTTGCGACCCCATGAATTGCAGCACGCCAGGCCTCCCTGTCCATCACCAACTCCCGAAGTTCACTCAGACTCACGTCCATTGAGTCTGTGATGCCATCCAGCCATCTCATCCTCTCTTGTCCCCTTCTCCTCCTGCCCCCAATCCCTCCCAGCATCAGAGTCTTTTCCAG
>NW_011494944.1:1548216-1564180 GCF_000754665.1 Bison bison bison | reverse complement strand
TCCATTGAGTCTGTGATGCCATCCAGCCATCTCATCCTCTCTTGTCCCCTTCTCCTCCTGCCCCCAATCCCTCCCAGCATCAGAGTCTTTTCCAGTGAGTCAACTCTTCACATGAGGTGGCCAAAGTACTGGAGTTTCAGCTTTAACATTATTCCTTCCAAAGAAATCCCAGGGCTGATCTCCTTTAGAATGGACTGGTTGGATCTCCGTGCAGTCCAAGGGACTCTTAAGAGTCTTCTCCAACACCACAGTTCAAAAGCATCAATTCTCTGGCACTCAGCTTTCTTCACATTCCGACTCTCACATCCATACATGACCACTGGAAAAACCATATCCTTGACTAGATGGACCTTTGTTGGCAAAGTAATGTCTCTGCTTTTGAATATGCTATCTAGATTGGTCATAACTTTCCTTCCAAGGAGTAAGTGTCTTTTAATTTCATGGCTGCAATCACCATCTATAGTGATTTTGGAGCTCCCAAACATAAAGTCTGACACTGTTACCACTGTTTCCCCATCTATTTCCCATGAAGTGATGGGACTGGATGCCATGATCTTAGTTTTATGAATGTTGAGCTTTATGCCAACTTTTTCCACTCTTCTCTTTCACTTTCATCAAGAGGCTTTTTTTGGGGGGGTGCAAACTCAAAAATGACAGAACGATTTCAATCATTTCCAAGGCATACCATTCAACATCACAGCAATCCAAGTTTATGTCCTTACCACTGATGCCAAAGAAGCTGAAGTTGATCAGTTCTATAAACACCTATAAGACCTCTTAGCACTAACACCTAAAAAAAAGATGTTCTATTCATCATTGCAGATTGGAATGCAAAAGTAGGTTGTCAGGATACATCTGGAATAACAGGTAAGTTTGGCCTTGGAGAACAAGATGAAGCAGGGCAAAGGTTAACTGAATTCTGCCATGAGAATGCACTAGCAAATACCCTTTGTCAACAACACAAGAGACAAATTTACACATGCATATCACCAAATTATCAATAATGAAATCAAATTGATTATATTTTTTTGTAGACAAAGATGGAGAAGCTGTACGCAGTCAGCAGAAACAAGACCTGGATCTGACTGTGGATCAGATCATCGGCTTCTCATAGCAAAATTCAGACATAAACTAAAGAAAACTAGGGAAAACGGTAGGCCAGCCAAGTATGACTTAAATCAAATACTGTATGAATTTGCAGTAGAGGTAACAAATAGATTCAGAGGACTAGATCTAGTTAACAGTTTGCCTGAAGAACTATGGACAGAGATCCTTAGTATTGTACAGAAGGCAGTGAACAAAACCATCCCAAAGAAAAAGAGACAAATTTACACATGCATATCACCAAATTATCAATAATGAAATCAAATTGATTATATTTTTTTGTAGACAAAGATGGAGAAGCTGTACGCAGTCAGCAGAAACAAGACCTGGATCTGACTGTGGATCAGATCATCGGCTTCTCATAGCAAAATTCAGACATAAACTAAAGAAAACTAGGGAAAACGGTAGGCCAGCCAAGTATGACTTAAATCAAATACTGTATGAATTTGCAGTAGAGGTAACAAATAGATTCAGAGGACTAGATCTAGTTAACAGTTTGCCTGAAGAACTATGGACAGAGATCCTTAGTATTGTACAGAAGGCAGTGAACAAAACCATCCCAAAGAAAAAGAAAAGCAAGAAGGCAAAGTGGTTATCTGAGGAGGCTTTACAAATAGTGGAAGAACAAAGAGAAGCAAAAAGCAAGAGAGAGAGGGAAAGGTATATCCAATTAAACACAGAGTTCCAAAAAATAGCTAAAAGGGACAAGAAGGGCTTTTTCAATGAACAATGCTTAATAATAGAAGAAAGGAACAAAAGAGGAAAGACTAGAGATCCCTTGAGGAAAATTGGAAACATCAAGGGAGTGTTCCATATCAACATGTATTAAAAAAAATGGGTAAAATAAAGGATAAAAATAGAGACCTAGTAGATGCTGAAGAGATCAAGAGATGGAAAGAATACATGGAAGAACTGTATAAAAAAGATGTTCATAAGCTAGATTACTATGATGGTGTGGTTAGTTACCCAGAGCCAGACATTCTGGAGTGTGAAGTCAAGTGGGCCTTAAGAAGGACTGCTGTTATTAAAGCTAGCGGATGCTATGAAATTCCAGCAGAACTATTCAGATCTGTAAAGGAGGATGCCATCAAGGTTTTTCATTCATTATGTCAGCAAATCTGGAATACCCAGAAATGGCCACAGGACTGGCAAAGGTCAATCCTCATCCCAATTCCCAAGAAGGGTAGTACCAAAGAATGTGCTCACCATCAGTCAGTTGTACACCTAACCCATGCTAGTAAGTTCATGCTTAAAATCTTGCATGTTAGGCTTCAGCATTATGGGAACCAATAACTTACAGATGTCTAAGCTGTGTTTAGAAAAGGAGGAGGAACTAGAGATCAAATTGCCAACATTCACTGGATTAAGAGAAAGCAAGGAAATTTCAGGGAAAAAAAAGCATCTATCTCTGTTTCATTGATTACACTAAAGCCTTTTGACTGTGTGGATCATGATAAACTGTGGAAAGCTCTTAGAGAGGTGGGAATAGCAGACCATCTT
The DNA here is from genome assembly GCF_000754665.1 of Bison bison bison. Taxonomy (NCBI): domain Eukaryota; kingdom Metazoa; phylum Chordata; class Mammalia; order Artiodactyla; family Bovidae; genus Bison; species Bison bison. Next base: position 1,561,576 of record NW_011494944.1, on the reverse strand, counting down.
TCCTGTCTCCTGAGAACCTGTATGTAGGTCAAGAAGCAATAGTGATAATCCTTAGAACAACCGATTGGTTCAAGATTGAGAAAGGAGTATGACAGGGCTGTTTGCTGTCACTCTGTTTGTTTAACCTATATGCTGAGCACATCATGAAAAATCCTGGGCTGGATGAGTTACAAGCTGGAATCAAGATATGTGAAAGAAACATCAACAACACCAGATATGCTGATGATACCACTCTAATGGCAGAAGGCAAAGAGGAACTAAAGAGCTTCTTGATGAGGGTGAAGGGAGAGTAGAAGATCCAGCTTAGGACTAAATATTAAAAAAAAAAAAAAAACTAATATCATGGCATCTGGCCCCATTACTGTATGGCAAATAGAAGAGGAAAAGGTGGAATTAGTGACAGATTTCTTCTTCTTGGGATCCAAAATCAATACAGACTGTGACTTCAACCATGAAATCAGAAGACAGTTGCTTCTTGGCAGGAAAGCAGTGACAAACCTAGACAGTGTGTTGAAAAGAAAAGACATTACTCTGCTGACAAAGGTCCATATAGTCAAGGCTTTGGTCTTCCCAATGGTCATGTATTGTCATGAGAACTGGGCCATAAAGAAGGCAGAAGACCAAAGAATTGATGCCTTTCAACTGTGGTACTGGAGAAGACTTCTGAAAAGTCCTTTGGACAGCAACGAGATCAAATCAATCTTCAGGGAAATCAACCCTTAATTTTCACTGGAAGGACTGATGGTGAAGCTCCAATATTTTGGTCATCTAATGCACAAATTTGACTCACTGGAAAAGTCATTGATGCTAGGACAGATTGAGTGCAGAAGGAAAAGAGAGTGTCAGAGGATGACATGGCTGGATGGCATCACTGATGCAATGATCATGAACTTGAGCAAACTTCAGGAGATGGTGAGGGACAGGGAGGCCTGGCATGCTACAGTCCATGGGGTCTCAAAGAGTTAGACATGACTAGATGACTGAAGAGTAACAGCAACAACCTGAACTTACCTCACTGCTAAGTCACTTCAGTCATGTCCGACTCTGCGCGACCCCATAGACGGCAGCCCACCAGGCTCCCGTCCCTGGGATTCTCCAGGCAAGAACACTGGAGTAGGTTGCCATTTCCTTCTCCAGTGTATGAAAGTGAAAAGTGAAAGTGAAGTTGCTCAGGCTTGTCCGACTCTTCGCGACCCCATGGACTGCAGCGCACCAGGCTCCTCCGTCCATGGGATTTTCCAGGCAAGAGTACTTGAGTGGGTTGCCATTGCCTTCTCCGACCCCATTACCTTGTTTCAAAAGTAAGTCCTATTTTCTCTTTCAGAGTACCTTTCAGACTATTTCTTTCTTCTTTGTATTTAATGCCTTCAAGTAAGCTCATAGCCTCACAAATTCTCTCTCCATTACAGCAGACTCCTGGCTATAACCATAGGTAAAACATGTAACAATAATAATGACACAAATGTATATTCAATTTCTAAGTATAAAGTTCATGGTAAAATGCAATTAAATTATATACTGTTAAAAATACCAAAGTAAAAGTATAACATTAAATAAAATCTTTAATGATGTGAGAATTGGACTATACAGAAGGCTGAGTACCAAAGAATTGATGCTTTGAACTGTGGTGCTGGAGAAGACTCTAGAGAGTCCCTTGGACAGCAAGGAGAACAAACCAGTCAATCTTAAAGAAAATAAATGCTGAATGTTCATTGGTAGGACTAATGCTGAAGCACTAATACTTGGCCACCTGATGTGAAGAGCTGACTCATTGGAGAGGACCCTGATGATGGGAAAGACTGAGGGCAAGAAGAGAAGAGGGTAACAGAAGATGAGATGGTTGGATGGCATCACTGACTCAATGGATGTGAGTTTAAGAAAGCTCCGGGGAATACTGAAGGACAGGGAAGGCTGGTGTCCTGCAGTTCATGGGGTCATAAAGAGTTGGACACAACTTAGTGACTGCACTTCAACAACAATCTTTTGTGCTTCCATAAGCCATATAAATGTATGGTCTGAGAAAAGTAGTGTTGGCATATCTCTAAAAAAGCTTTTGATTTGCATAGTAGGCTCCTACCAAAACACACCTTTATCAGTTATATTGATTATGGATATATTAAATCATGAGGACGCTTTTGTAGAGAAAACAATGACAGATGGACAGGAATAGCTACCCTGAATTTCAAAAGAATATTAATAAGAACACTGTGTCATAGTGATCTTTGAGAAAGAAATAAGAAAATTATTATTCCTACTCAAGTAATTCTATAACTCTTTGTCTATATTTTTATTTGTAACTGTGATTCTTTTTCCATCAAAGAGTGTTTAAGTAGTCACTCTGAAATTTCCATCTCTTCTTTTACTACATAAGCCACTTACCTAAGCAAAAAGAATAACTATTTCTCAGAGACAAGGTTACAGCAAAGTAATTCAGCTTAAATTCTTTCCAGCTACTTATCTTCCTCCCTTTAAAACTTTTCGAAAAAAAAAATTAAGATATCAAAAAAATGGGCCAAAGAACTAAATAGACATTTCTCCAAAGAAGACATACAGATGGCTAACAAACACATGAAAAGATGCTCAACATCACTCATTATCAGAGACATGCAAATCAAAACCACTATGAGGTACCATTTCACACCAGTCAGAATGGCTGTGATCCAAAAGTCTACAAATAATAAATGCTGGAGAGGGTGTGGAGAAAAGGGAACTCTCCTACACTGTTGGTGGGAATGCAAACTAGTACAGCCACTATGGAGAACAGTGTGGAGATTCCTTAAAAAACTGGAAATAGAACTGCCTTATGATCCAGCAACCCCACTGCTGGGCATACACACTGAGGAAACCAGAAGGGAAAGAGACACGTGTACCCCAATGTTCATCGCAGCACTGTTTATAATAGCCAGGACATGGAAGCAACCTAGATGTCCATCAGCAGATGAATGGATAAGAAAGCAGTGGTACATATACACAATGGAGTATTACTCAGCCATTAAAAAGAATACATTTGAATCAGTTCTAATGAGGTGGATGAAACTGGAACCTATTATACAGAGTGAAGTAAGCCAGAAGGAAAAACACCAATCCAGTATACTAACGCATATATATGGAATTTAGAAAGATGGTAACAATAACCCTGTGTACGAGACAGCAAAAGAGACACTGATGTATAGAACAGTCTTATGGACTCTGTGGGAGAGGGAGAGGGTGGGAAGATTTGGGAGAATGGCATTGAAACATGTAAAATATCATGTATGAAACGAGATGCCAGTCCAGGTTCGATGCACGATACTGGATGCTTGGGGCTAGAGCACTGGGACGACCCAGAGGGATGGTATGGGGAGGGAGGAGGGAGGAGGGTTCAGGATGGGGAACACATGTATACCGGTGGCAGATTCATTTTGATATTTGGCAAAACTAATACAATTATGTAAAGTTTAAAAATAAAATTAAAAAAAATTAAGATATCAGCAGTATCAATCTCTACCATTTTCTGATCAGGTAAGATAAGAACTTTTTCCTTAAAAATTAGGAGAGAACATTTAAACTGCAAACCAACTTTTAAAAATTATGAAATTTTGTCTCTTCATACTCTTTAAATAGCATCCTTTTCCCTAATTCACACTATTAACCACTTACAGAAGGAAGAGAGAAAGGCCAGGAAGACTAGGTTAACTTTGCTACTAATTGCTATGCAATTCTCTAAGAATCATGGCTCTTCAATAATTGCACTGTAAGTTGCAGATAAAGTTGAGTTTTTATAGATGGACTGTTGTTTACAAAGTAACTTTTCTTCTAAATTAAAAGTTTTATTTTGAACTTATATTCACTTATATAAGAAATGATATAGAGATCCAGTGCACCCTTTACACAGTTTCCCCAAGAGTAATATATTGTAAATTTATAGAGTAATATCACATTCTCACATTTGACGTTGTCAAAGCAAAGAACATGTCTTTTGAATTTTTTAAATGTCATGATATTAATACACTGAGTTTTGATTCTAGGTTCCCAGACAAAACTATCATTAAAAGCCTTTATCCATTGCTGTTGTTGTTGTTTAGTTGCTAAGTTCTGTCTGACTCTGCATCCCCATGGACTGCAGCCTGCCAGGCTCCACTGTCTATGGGATTTTCCAGGCAAGATTAGGGGCTGCAGAGTAGATGATGTAGAAAGGGCAAATACCTTCCCCCATCTACTTCTGCAAACTGAAAAGCCTAATTAGCTAGTATTTATTCCTAGAAATTACATTATCTTCTTGAAATATTCTCTTCTTTATAATTGGCATTCCAGTGTGGTATAATTATCAGGGACCTTTCTTAAGCATCTAATATTTTAATAAACCTGTTGACTTTATGATATCAACCATATGTCAAATGTTTCATAATTCTCTAAAATTGATGACTATTATATGGAGATTATGGCAAATTTTAGAGGATAACAAATTCACTTTAGTGCACTTCTTTCTTTTAAGGCTGAATATAACAGATTGTAGTTCTTACAGCATAAAATTGCTTAGAAAATATCTTATTTCAAGATAATGTCTTATTTATCTATTAATTGCCACAGTGAAGATATAAGGACTATGTTTCATATATCATCTTGGATTGTTTTTAAGAACAAAGCCTCTCAGTGTAACTTAATAGGTCATACCTTCTGAAAATTATTACAAATCTCATATATTTCAAATACTTTGGACAAGTGAAAAATGGAATGTTTTTTATTGGCTAAAGAACTGTCATCTCTGTAGTATACTGAATATGTGATTTTTTTTAGTTTTTTTTTTTTTTTGGTAAAATATAAAGTTTACCATTTTAGCCACTTTTATATGTACAGTTCAGTGGTATTGACTCTGCACACACTGTCTTGCAAACTTCACCACCATTCGTCTTTAGAATTTTTCCATCTTCCTGAACTGAAACTCCATATTCATTAAACAGAAAATTCTCCCTCCCCCTCCCATAGCCTTCATCAAACACTATTCTATTAAATACTCTCTATGTCTAGGAATTTGACTACTGTTAAGTGTAATACTTCATGTAAGCAGATCATATAGTATTTACCTTTCTGTGACTGACATGGAAACTTGTAGAGGTGAGAGACATGCCTATTACCTTGGTTATGGTAATAAATTCATAGATGCGAACATAGCTCCCAAATCATAAACTTGTATGCATTAAACCAGTGCAGTTTTGCATAGCAATTATACCTCAGTAAAGTTGATTTAAAAACTGGAATATCATTCAGCCTAAATGATTCTGACATATAACATGGATGAAGCTTGATGACAGTATACTAAATATGTGGGTTTGCAGAAAAATAAAGAACATTTATTCTGACATAGATATTTCTCAGTGCTCATCCACACACAACTGATGCTCATTAATGAAATTCCAATGATAGGTGGAAGTGTGAGGAAAACAAAGATTAGCAACTGAGTTACTCACAAAGTGAAAGATATTAACTGAAAGACCTCTTCTTCCTTTTTAGATTATGATTTCAACTTTTTTGGTAGAAAATGCATTTTTGTTTTATATGCAATGAGAATTTACTAGATCAGTTAGCCTGTGTGCTTTTCAGTGTCCTTATTTGGCGTAATAAAAGCTTAGCTCTCCTGTGCTACTCCTTCAGCACATTAAGGGTTTTGTCACCCCTTCTCCCACCACACAGAAAATTCTGAAACTAATGGCTTTCAGTAATTTTCTTGAAAGATTTCATAGTATCAAACGTATCACTAGAAATTTCAACCAATTATATAAAGTGTGTTCCTTCCTGCAGATAATACTTAGTCTATAGCTGAGCTATTTGATGAGCTGGGGATAAAGAATTCTTGAAGAGATGAAAACTATCAATGGATGCAGTTCCTAGAAGTCATCATTGCCAAGGGCTACTGTCACTTTTGAAGTAGATACTGGAAACTACTGACATTCAAAGTTACCCCAAGTCATCAATAACTATCCCCTGAATAGGGTGAATGAAAAAAGCAGCCCCAGGGATGAACTTCCACCAGGATTTGCTGCTGGAGTAGGGGCAGCAAATAAAAAGTAGGGTGCTTCTCACCTTTCCATCACCCCTGGCAGATATTGCTAATTTTTAAAAGACTTCTTCCTGCTAAGTACAAATAAGACTTCAGAATTTATTTTAATGAGCGTCACTAAAATCAATTGGGAATAACACCAAAGACGAGCACTATTTTCTATTACAGACCCAGATCTGTGCCAATAGCTAACCTATTGCCATCCTACTTCACACTGTTTATACATTTCTTTGTGGTACTGGCTCTGGAACTCCATAAACCACATTTTTTAACTTATTGACTCCATCTTTTGAACAGGGAGGACAAAGGGAGAAGACAAGGCTGAAAGACACAAAAGAGCGCTCTCCTTGTTTGTTCTCTGTTCCTACCCATGGTCCTTTACCTAACAGTGCTACCAATAGCTCCCAGTCCCTCCTAATAGCACCCATTTAATCTTATTAACTTCAGCTTCTTCAGCATTACTGGTTGCGGCATAGACTTGGATTACTGTGATATTGAATGGTTTGCCTTGGAAACAAATAGAGATCATTTTGTCGTTTTTGTTTTTTTGTTTTTTTTTTCATTCTAAGGGATTCCTGCCCGCAGTAGTAGATAAAATGGCCATCTGAGTTAAATTCACCCATTCCAGTCCATTATAGTTCACTGATTCCTAGAATGTCGACGTTCACTCTTGCCATCTCCTGTTTGACCATTTCCAATTTGCCTTGATTCATGGACATGACATTTCAGGTTCTTATGCAATATTGCTCTTTACAGCATCGGACCCTGCTTCTATCACCAGTCGCATCCACAACTGGGTATTGTTTTTGCTTTGGCTCCATCCCTTCAGTCTTTCTGGAGTTATTTCTCCACTGATCTCCAGTAGCATATTGGGCACCTACTGACCTGGGGAGTTCCTCTTTCAGTATCCTATCATTTTGCCTTTTCATACTGTTCATGGGGTTTTCAAGGCAAGAATACTGAAGTGGTTTGCCATTCCCTTCTCCAGTGGACCACATTGTGTCAGATCTCTCCACCAAGCCTGCCCGTCTTGAGTGGCCCCACAGGGCATGGCTTAGTTTCATTGAGTTAGACAAGGCTGTGGCCCTAGTGTGATTAGATTGACTAAATCTGTGATTCTGGTTTCAGTGTGTCTGCCCTCTGATGCCCTCTTGCAACACCTACTATCTTACTTGAGTTTCTCTTATTTTGGACGTGGGGTATCTCTTCACTGCTGCTCCAGCAAAGCACAGCCACTGCTCCTTACCTTAGATGAGGGGTATCTCCTCACCGCCACCCCTCCCAACCTTGAACGTGGAATATGCCAGAAAATTTGGAAAGCTCAGCAGTAGCCAGAGGACTGGAAAAAGTCAGTTTTCATTCCAATCCCAAAGAAAGGCAACGTCAAAGAATGATCAAACTACCGCACAACTGCACTCATCTCACAAGCTAGGAAAGTAATGCTCACAATTCTCCAAGCCAGGCTTCAGCAATATGTGAACCGTGAACTTCCAGATGTTCAAGCTAGTTTTAGAAAAGGCAGAAGAGCCAGAGATTAAATTACCAACATCTGCTGGATCATCGAAAAAGCAAGAGAATTCCAGAAAACATCTATTTCTACTTTACTGACTATGCCAAACCTTTGACTGTGTGGATCACAATAAACTGTGCAAAATTCTGAAAGAGATGGGAATACCAGACCACCTGACCTGCCTCTTGAGAAACCTATATGCAGGTCAGGAAGCAACAGTTAGAACTGGACATGGAACAACAGACTGGTTCCAAATAGGAAAAGGAATACGTCAAGGCTGTATATTGTCACCCTGTTTATTTAACTTATATGCAGAGTACATCATGAGAAATGCTGGGCTGAAAGAAACACAAGCTGGAATCAAGATTGCCGGGAGAAATATCAATAACCTCAGAAACGCAGACGACACCACCCTTATGGCAGAAAGTGAAGAGGAACTAAAAAGCCTCTTGATGAAAGTGAAATAAGAGAGTAAAAAAGTTGGCTTAAAGCTCAACATTCAGAAGACAAATATCATGGCATGTGGTCCCATCACTTCATGGGAAATACATGGGGAAACAGTGGAAATAGTGTCAGACTTTATTTTTGGGGGGCTCCAAAATCACTGCAGATGGTGACTGCAGCCATGAAATTAAAAGACGCTTACTCCTTGGAAGGAAAGTTATGACCAACATAGATAGCATATTCAAAAGCAGAGATATTATTTTGCCAATCAAGGTCCATCTAGTCAAGGCTATGGTTTTTCCAGTGGTCATGTATAGATGTGAGAGTTGAATTGTGAAGAAAGCTGAGCGCCGAAGAATTGATGCTTTTGAACTGTGGTGTTGGAGAAGACTCTTGAGAGTCCCTTGGACTCCAAGGAGATCCAACCAGTCCATTCTGAAGGAGATCAGTCCTGGGTATTCTTAGGAAGGAATGATGCTGAAGCTGAAACTCCAGTACTTTGGCCACCTCATGCGAAGAGCTGACTCATTGGAAAAGACTCTGATGCTGGGAGGGATTGGGGGCAGGAGGAGAAGGGGATGACAGAGGATGAGATGGCTGGATGTTATAACTGACTCGATGGACGTGAGTCTGGGTGAACTCCAGGAGCTGGTCATGGACAAGGAGGCCTGGTGTGCTGCAATTCATGGGGTCGCAAAGAGTCAGACACGACTGAGAGACTGAACTGAACTGAATCTTATTAACATTTTTTTTCCCCAATACTCACAAAACCAGTCTTATCACACATTTGTAAAACACTGACACCAGCATGCCCTGGGCATCCTCCCCAAAGAACAGTCTGGGTTCTAGTCCTTCAAGGCTCCTTCTAGAATCTAAAACACATTAAGCTGCTTCCCCTCTCAAAGTAACAAGTGGAGTGTCAGTTCTGCAGACTTTGTTTTCTAAGTTTCCAAATTCTATAATTCCTTCCACTTTAATTTGTGTCCTCAGCCTTAGGGTGATAGCTGATTCTTGGAGTACGGATTCTTCTTATAATTATGGTAATATTATTATTTATTGAGATATTTTAATGTGTCAGGTGCTGTTACTCATTTACTAAGTCATAGCCAACTCTTTGAAACCCCAGGGACAGCAGAAAACCAGGTTCCTCTGTACTTCACTATCTCCTAGAGTTTGCTCAAGTTCATGTTCAGTGTGTTGGTGATGCTATCTATCTCATCCTCTGCAACCCCCTTCTCCTTTTCCCTTGAATCTCTTCCAGCATCAGGTCTTTTCCAATGAGCTGCCTCCTCACATCAAGTTGCCAAGGTACTGGAGTTTCAGCTTCAGCAACAGTCCTTCCATTGAATATTTAGGATTGACTGGTTGGATCTCCTTTCAATCCAAGGGACTCTCTAGAATCTTCTCCAGCACCACAATTCAAAAGCATCAATTCTTCAGTGCTCAGCCTTCTTTATGGTCCAACTCTCACAACCACACATGACTACTGGAAAAAAAACATAGCTTTGACTATACAGAACTTTGTCAGCAAAGTGATGTCTCTGCTCTTTAATATATGTCTAGGTTCATCATAACTTTTCTTTCAAGGAGCAAGTGTCATTGAATTTCATGGCTGCAGTTAATGTCTGCAGTGATTTTGAAGCCCAAGAAAATAAAGTATGTCACTGCTTCTACTTCTTCCCCTTCTATTTGTCATGAAGTGATGGAACCAGATGCCATAATTTTGGTTATTTGAACGTTGGGTTTCAAGCCAGCTTTTCCACTCTCTTTCAACATCATCAAGAGATTCCTTAGTTCCTCTTCACTTTCTGCCAGTAGAGTAGTTTCATCTGCATATCTGAGGTTGTTGATAGTTCTCCCAACAATCTTGATTTCTGCTTGTGAGTCATCCTAAATACAGTACATTTGTGCAATCACAAAAACAACAGAATGGTCTTGGTTTATTTTCAAGGCAAACCATTCAACATCACAGTAATCCAAGTCTGTGCCCCGACAACTGATGCTGAAGAAGCTGAACTGAATTGGTTATATGAAGAAGACTTGCAACACCTTCTAGGACGAACAGCAATAACAGCAATAAATAAATAAATAAATAAATAAAGTGTCTTTTTTCCTCACAGGGAATTGGAATGTAAAAGTAGGAAGTCAAGAGATACCCAGAATAACAGTCAAGTTTGGCCTTGGAGTACAAAAATGAAGCAGGGCAAAGGTTAACAGAGTTTTGTCAAGAGAAAATACTGGTCATAGCACACACACTTTTCCAACAATACAGGAGACGGTTCTACACATGGACCTCCACAAATGGTCAATACCAAAATCAGATTGATTATATTATTTGCAGCTGAAGATGAAGACGATTTTTACAGTCAGCAAAAACAAGACCTGGTACTGACTATGGCTCAGTTTATTCATCAACTCCTTGTTGCAAACCAGGCTTACATTGAAGAAAGTAGGGAAAACCACTAGGCCATTCAAGTATGACCTAAATGAATCTCTTATGACTATATAGTGAAGGTGACACATAGATTGAAGGGATTTGATCTGATAGACAGAGTGCCTATAGAACTATGCACAGAGGTTTGTAACACTATATAGGAGGCAGTGACCAAAACCATCCCAAAGATGTGTCAGCTAGTATATGAATCTCATATTTGCATATATACACATACATACACACACTTAGTCCTTAAAACAGTGCTAAGTCCTTACCATTTTGGAAAGAAATCTAATGTCCTAAGTGGTAAGTCCTATTATTATTTACACTTTAAAATAAAGGAAGAAGAAGATTCTTGACTTGCCAGTGGTGGACTGTGAGTCACAGAGAATCAATGTTAGGAATAGCAGTAGGAAATGCGAAAAAGTAAAGCTTCTCTGCTCAGATATTTGTAGACTTTCCTCTCATCCCAGGATCACCCTCTGGCCAAAACAACTGTTGGATGAGACAGGAGCCATGATCTTTCAGTATCTTTCTCACTGAATAGATAGAGATACAATATCTTCAAAAATACTAAATAGATTGGACCTTTCAGTACCTTTGAAAGAAATATGATGTTCACTGAAGAGAATAACTGAACTTAAAGATTAAATCTACATCTAATATACAAAAAACATAAGGGTTTTCCTCAAGTGCAACCAACTGAGTTCTTAACCAAGAAGTTCCCAAAACTTCTCATTTTAAAAACCTTCTGTTATTCGCTATGGCTCTAAAAATGAATTTGCTGATAAAATGGAATATATTTAAGAATAAAAAAATATTTTTTTGATTTCCCAGGAAGTCTAGTGGTTAAGACTCTGTGCTTCCACTACAGGGATTCAATCCCTGGTTGGGAAACTAAGATCCTGGATGCCATGTAGTGTAGATAAAAAAAGAAATAAGAGATCCAGTTCAAAAAATAAATTAAAAAAACTATTCATTGAATCTCAAAAATAAAATGGTACTTTGAAAATCCTTTATTCTTGATCCTTTTATATTTACAAATGCATTGTTGTCTTCAATTAGTAATTATTTAAGAAGACTACCAATGATATTCATTCTATTTTTACTTTGACAGTATAAGATCAAATTAATCAAGGATTGCTAGGGAGAGGGATCAGTCCAAGGTCCAGAAGTTCCAGTTTATGGCTCTAGTAAAAATACAGGTTTTTGAAAAGTTGATGAGATTCTCACTTCAGAGAGTAAACTCAATCATAAATGCACATCTTTTCCTAGATCTCAAATTTTACTGCATAGTATCACTGTGTATCTTTTAACAATATGGTAATATAAATGTTTATTGAGCCCTCAGACGGTGGTAGTTGTGCTGAGCATGAATCAACTTCTTTAATTTTTAAAATTCTGTGAGGGGTAGATACTATGACATCCAAATTTTATATAGTAAGGAAACTAAGGTTTCAGTTCAGTTCAAGGTTTAGAAAATGTTAAATCTCTCAAGAGCTTAAGAATAAGCAAATCAGTGAAATTAAAACTGTTTGGAAAAAAAGGTGTCTGACTGCCACAAATACTACCTCTCTTTGCAAATAACTATTACTGGATTAAATCCTACCAACACTTTTAGTAATTACAATGCCAAGAGATTTCCTACAGAAATTAGTATAGAAATCTTTCTGCTTGAAAACTTCCCTTTGTCCTCTTTCTGGATATAGTAGTTGAAAGAACAGACTTTTCAGATATTATCAGATCTTATTTTCAAGCAAGAAATCCATTCAGAACCAATGTTAAAAGGTACAATTTCAAGAATCAATGCAAAGCAAGAAAAGATACAAAAATTTTTTTGAGCTTCAAAAACTTATAGAGTGAAAAAAAAATTCTGATCCACTCAATGTGAAAGACTATTTTCAAAGCTTGTTTGATAAAGTACAACAACTGTCTGAGAGAACGTAAACCTAGAGTATTCTGAACTCTCAATTAGAGCTATTATAAGCCACTCCTTTGGAAGCGGAATCTTCCAGTACCTGGAGAGCTGAGATTTACAAGAAGCCAAGGCTCAGAGTCCCTACCACCCTCAGCAATGGTTGGTTTTGGGTTGGTGATTAGATAAATAATCAGATTATGTGGGTATTTTTAAGGCAACTATCTGGGGCAGTTTGACTGGAAGAACCAGAGGCTAGGGTCAGCACAACTAACACCTTAGGACTAGCAAGGTCAAGGGAATGGAGATATGAAGGCAGTGGCAGTGAGAATGGTCGGAAAAGAAAAGATGGGGGAGAACTTGCAGCAGAAACGGAAGTCATTTGTGAATAACTGGTTAAAAGAGATGAGAGCTTGGAATTAAAGAGGATACATAGTTCAAAAGAGTAGAATACTCCCACACATATAGAAATAGAATTTATAAAAAGTCAGTAAACAAACTGTAATTGATTAGGTACTGAGAGATAAAACATGCTGCTTTTTCAAATAGGAAATTATATTCTTTGAAATATAATAATCTGGACTTCCAACAATACACAGAAAAACTATACAAAAAAAGATCTTCATGAACCAGATAATCACAATGCTGAGATCACTGACCTAGAGTCAGACACCTGGAACATGAAGTCAAGTGGGCCTTAGGAAGCATCACTATGAACAAAGCTGGCAGAGGTGATGGAATACCAGTTGAGCTATTTCAAATCTTAAAAGATGATGTTGTGAAAGTGCTGCACTCAATATGCCAGCAAATTTGGAAAACTCAGCAGTGGCCACAGGACTGGAAAAGATCAGTTTTCATTCCAATCCCTAAGAAAGGCAATGCCAAAGAATGCTCAAACTACCGCACAATTGCACTCATCTCACATGCTAGTAAAGTAATGCTCAAAATTCTCCAAGCCAGGCTATAGCAATACGTGAACTGTGAACTTCCTGATGTTCAAGCTGGTTTTACAAAAGGCAG
>NW_011494944.1:1546953-1547949 GCF_000754665.1 Bison bison bison | reverse complement strand
TGAGAAATCTGTATGCAGATCAGGAAGTAACAGTTAGAACTGGACATGGAACAACAGACTGGTTCCAAATAGGAAAAGGAGTTCGTCAAGGCTGTATATTGTCACCTTGCTCATTTAATTATATGCAGAGTACATCGTGAGAAACGCTGTGCTGGATGAAGCACAAGCTTAAATCAAGATTGCTTGGAGAAATATCAATTATCTCAGATATGCAGATGATACCACCTGTCATCAAAGTGAAGAACTAAAGAGCCTCTTGATGAAGGTGAGATCAGATCAGATCAGATTAGTCGCTCAGTCGTGTCCAACTCTTTGTGACCCCATGAATCGCAGCACGCCAGGCCTCCCTGTCCATCACCAACTCCTGGAGTTCACTCAGACTCACGTCCATCGAGTCAGTGATGCCATCCAGCAATCTCATTCTCTGTCATCCCCTCCTCTTCTTGCCCCCAATCCCTCCCAGCATCAGAGTCTTTTCCAATGAGTCAACTCTTCCCATGAGGTGGCCAAAGTACTGGAGTTTCAGCTTTAACATTATTCCTTCCAAAGAAATCCCCGGGCTGATCTCCTTCAGAATGGACTGGCTGGATCTCCTTGCACTCCAAGGGACTCTCAAGAGTCTTCTCCAACACCACAGTTCAAAAGCATCAATTCTTTGGCGCTCAGCCTTCTTCACAGTCCAACTCTCACATCCATACATGACTACTGGAAAAAGCATAGCCTTGACTAGATGAACCTTTGTTGGCAGAGTAATGTCTCTGCTTTTGAGTATGCTATCTAAGTTGGTCATAACTTTCCTTCCAAGGAGTAAGTGTCTTTTAATTTCATGGCTGCAGTCACCATCTGCAGTGATTTTGGAGCCCAGAAAAATAAAGTCTGACACTGTTTCCACTGTTTCCCCATCTATTTCCCATGAAGTGATGGGACCGGATGCCATGATCTTCGTTTTCTGAAAGTTGAGCTTTAAGCCAACTTTTTCACTCTCCTCTTTCACTT
>NW_011494944.1:1544084-1546831 GCF_000754665.1 Bison bison bison | reverse complement strand
TCAATAAAGCAGAAATAGATGCTTTTCTGGAACTCTCTTGCTTTTTCCATGATCCAGCAGATGTTGGCAATTTGATCTCTGGTTCCTGCCTTTTCTAAAACCAGCTTGAAAATTCAGAAGTTCACGGTTCATGTATTGATGAAGCCTGGCTTGGAGAATTTTGAGCCTTACTTTACTAGCATGTGAGATGAGTGCAATTGTGTGGTAGTTTGAGCATTCTTTGGCATTGCCTTTCTTTGGGATTGGAATGAAAACTGACCTTTTGCAGTCCTGTGGCCCCTGCTGAGTTTTCCAAGTTTGCTGGCATATTGAGTGCAGCACTTTCACAGCATCATCAGTCAGGATTTGGAATAGTTCAACTGGAATTCCATCACCAGGTGAGAGAGGTGAGAGAGCAGAGTAAAAAAGTTGGCTTAAAGCTCAACATTCAGAAAACCAAGATTGTGGCATCTGGTCCCATCACTTCATGGCCAATTGATTGGGAAACAGTGAAAACAGTGAAAATAGCTCAACTGGAATTCCATCAACAGGTGAGAGAAGGTTAGAGAGAAGAGTAAAAAAGTTGGCTTAAAGCTCAACATTCAGAAAACTAAAATCGTGGCATCTGGTCCCATCACTTCATGGCAAATCAATTGGGAAACAGTGGAAACACTGACAGACTTTATTTTCTTGTGCTCCAAAATCATTGCAGGTGGTGACTGCAGCCATGAAATTAAAAGACACTTACTCCTTGGAAGGAAAGTTATGACCCACGTAGAGCATATTAAAAAGCAGAGATGTTACTTTGCCAACAAAGGTCCATCTAGTCAAGGCTATGGTTATTCCAGTAGTCATGTATGAATGTGAGAGTTGGACTATAAAGAAAGATGAGCACTTAAGAATTGATGCTTTTGAACTGTGGTGTTAGAGAAGACTCTTTAGAGTCTCTTGGACTGCTAGGAGATCCAACCAGTCCATCCTAAAGGAAATCAGTCCTGAATATTCATTGGAAGTTTCATTCATTCATTGAAGCTGAAACTTTGATATTTGGTCACCTGATGCAAAGAGCTGACTCATTCAAAAAGACCCTGATGCTGGGAAAGATTGAGGGCGGGAGGAGATGGGGACAACAGAGGATGAGATGGTTGGATGGCATCACTGACTCGATGGACATGAGTTTGAGTAAACTCTGGGAGTTGCTAATGGACAGGGAGGCCTGGCATGCTGCAGTCCATGGGGTCACAATGATTTGGACATGACTGAGCAACTGAACTGAACTGGATTTCCAGTGGAGAGAAAAGCAAGAATAACTCCTGAAGTGAATAATTCATATGCATATATAAAGATAAAGAAATTCACATATGGCTACGCATTTAGTGTAGGCGTTTGGTTAACAGTTCAGTACTGATTACTTTTCTTCTCTTTCTTTCTACCAATGTATGCTTTGGAATGAATGGCTTTTTAATGTATTTGCAAAGGATTATAAATATTTCTAAATAGCAGTGAATAAAGTTGGCTTCCTCTCAAAGACCAAATATTAACACTTTAAACTTAAAACTCTTAACCAAGAAGTCAAGGAAATAGGCAACCATTAAATGTATCATAGTCAAAATGGCTTCAGAGGAACAATGGCTACTGCAAATGAATTCATAAGAAAAACTTACATAAGATGTTAAATTAGAATGGGTTTATTATAGAATGATGTGTATAATCAGGAATGATATGCAAAATACTTAACACTGAAATGACCAAAGAGAATGCATGTACATGCCAGTGTACATGTCAGTCAGGCATGACAGTTTAAAAGCTAGTCAGGAGTATCCCAGTGGTTAGGAATTTGTTGTTTAGTCACTAAGTTATGTCTGATACTTTTACAATCCCATTAACTGTAGCTTGCCGGGTTCCTGTGTCAATGGGACTACCCAGGCAAGAATACTGGAGTGGGTTGCTATTTGCTTCTCCAGGGGGATCTTCCCAACTCAACATCTCCTATACTAGCAGGTGGATTCTTTACCACTGAGCCACCAGATAAGCCTGGTGAGGAACTTAGTTATTTTTCTAAACTTCTAAACTATGGTAAAATGATTGGATTGAATATATGTCTATACATTTATACACACACAGATACATGGATATGTGAACAAACAAATTAGTAGAGAGGGTGATAGCAGCTGTTTTGCCTTGGTGATGCATGATGAACATGCATAACTTATTCTGAAAACTTGCTATGACTCAAAAACTATGTCAACTAGATATTGGCTTGTGTAACTCACGGGTAAGAAGAATACCAGTATCTTGTATCCTTGACAGAAGAAACTGCTGGTAAAACTCATGCAGTATCAACATGAAGCATGCAGTACTTCATGTGAAGTATCAACAAGAAGTGTTGTCACTGCTGGGCATAACATAAAGAGTTAAAGGACTCTGTGTACACCAACTAAATGAACAATTTCATATAACTTTCATAGAACTACATGGGGAAATTCTTTTAAAGCTTTCCAAGGGGGTATGTTTACCTTGATCAGATAAGTATTAGCTGTTCCCTGAATGTTTGCTAGAAGGTTTCACTAAAACAGTTCTTATGATATCAGATCAGATCAGATCAGTCACTCAGTCGTGTCCAACTCTTTGCAACCCCATGAATCGCAGCACGCCAGGCCTCCCTGTCCATCACCAACTCCCGGAGTTCACTCAGACTCACGTCCATCGAGTCAGTGATGACATCCAGCCATCTCATCTTCTGTCGTCCCCTTCTCCTCTTGCCCCCA
>NW_011494944.1:1543013-1543984 GCF_000754665.1 Bison bison bison | reverse complement strand
CTTGCCCCCAATCCCTCCCAGCATCAGAGTCTTTTCCAATGAGTCAACTCTTCACATGAGGTGGCCAAAGTACTGGAGTTTCAGCTTTAGCATCATTCCTTCCAAAGAAATCCCAGGGCTGATCTCCTTCAGAACGGACTGGTTGGATCTCCTTGCACTCCAAGGGACTCTCAAGAGTCTTCTCCAACACCACAGTTCAAAAGCATCAATTCTTTGGCCCTCAGCCTTCTTCACAGTCCAACTCTCACATCCATACATGACCACAGGAAAAACCATAGCCTTGACTAGACGAACCTTTTTTGGCTCTGCTTTTGAATATGCTATCTAGGTTAGTCATAACTTTCCTTTCAAGGAGTAAGCGTCTTTTAATTTCATGGCTGCAGTCACCATCTGCAGTGATTTTGGAGCCCAGAAAAATAAAGTCTGACACTGTTTCCACTGTTTCCCCATCTATTTCCCATGAAGTGATGGGACTGGATGGCATGATCTTCATTTTCTGAATGTTGAGCTTTAAGCCAACTTTTTCACTCTCCACTTTCACTTTTATCAAGAGGCTTTTTAATGCCTCTTCACTTTCTGCCATAAGGGTGGTGTCATCTGCATATCTGAGGTTATTGATATTTCTCCCGGCAGTCTGGATTCCAGCTTGTGTTTCTTCCAGTCCAGCGTTTCTCATGATATACTCTGTATATAAATTAAATAAGCAGGGTGACAATATACAGCCTTGATGTACTCCTTTTCCTATTTGGAACCAGTCTGTTGTTCCATGTCCAGTTCTAACTGTTGCTTCCTGACCTGCATACAAATTACTCAAGAGGCAAATCAGGTGGTCTGGTATTCCTATTTCTTTCAGAATTTTCCAGAGTTTATTGTGATCCACACAGTCAAAGGCTTTGGCATAATCAATAAAGCAGAAATAGATGTTTTTCTGGAACTCTCTTGCTTTTTCCATCATCCAGTGGATGTTGGCA
>NW_011494944.1:1537271-1542876 GCF_000754665.1 Bison bison bison | reverse complement strand
TAAAACCAGCTTGAACATCAGGAAGTTCACGGTTCACATATTGCTGAAGCCTGGCTTGGAGAATTTTGAGCATTACTTTACTGGCGTGTGAGATGAGTGCAATTGTGCGGTAGTTTGAGCATTGGGTTTGGAATGAAAACTGTCCTTTTCCTTTTATCTAAAGATTTCAAATCACAAATTAAACTTTTGGCAATGTTTATAAACTCTTTCATAATTTCTAAATAACATTTAGTTTTTAAAATCTTAATATTTTATGAATTTGTACAATTTTCAATGCCTGAATTGTTGACAAAGATAACTTTTTATGGTATTTCAAAATATTTTAAAATCTAAATATGTATTGGATCCCTATTAAGTCTCCTTTTCCATTCCTAATATTGTTTAATTACTGTATCTTCAGTATTCAGTCTCTTTTCTCCCTGTGATCAATTTTGCAATATGTTTAGTATTCTTCTTCATCTTTGCAACATTTTAGGTATACAGAAATTCTTTATTATATAATATTTAATTTTCTTAGCTTCCATCTTATATTCCTTTTTTTTATGCTATCTTATTTTGTTGATCCCTTTATATTTTCATTAATTGATAGTTCACTTTTAACTTTCAGTATTTTATTTTCTTTTTTTTTCAGTATTTTATTTTCAACATAAATATTAAACACTAAATCAACTTAAAAATATCAGTTTAGGTATATTGCATTAATTTTGACATGTGGTGTTCTCATATTTCAATTTTAAATATTATTGACTTTCTACTATGCGTTCTTCTTTGATTCAAAAGTTATGTAGGAATTTGTTCCTAAATACATACATTTTTATAAGATTGTTTTACATTTTATAATATTGTTATCAATTTCTAGCTTATTATCGATTTCTAGTCTTCTCTGATGACGCAGAGGATAAAGGGTATGCCTGCAGTGCGGGAGACCCAGGTTCGATCCCTGGGTCGGGAAGATCCCCTGGAGAAGGAAATGGCAACCCACTTCAGTACTCTTGCCTGGAGGATCCCCATGGACAGTGGAGCCTGGCGGGCTACACTCCATGGGGTCGCGAAGAGTCGGACGTGACTGAGCGACTTCACATTTACGTTTACATTTTAGCTTGATAACATTGCATTTAAAGAACATATTCTGTTTGGTGTATATTTTCTGAAATTTGCTAGAACAATTATTATGTCCGTATTTGTTGTAAATTTTTTTACAAGTGTACTTAAAAAGCAAACAGATGCTTTTCAGTTGTTAGATTTAAATAGCACAGAATAGATAAAGCTTTGTAAATTATTTTGTTCACATCTAAATCTGACATAAACCTGTTTATTTTTTTGGTCATTTTAATCTACCAACTACTGAGAGAGGTATGACAAAAATTTCTATAATCCTAGTATATTTGTCTATTTCTCTTTTCATTTCTTTCAGTTTTATATATATTGAAAATAATGTACATAGGTCCATACGAGTTTAGAATACTTTTTCTTCCTGATGTGAATAAAGGCTTTATTAGCATACAGAACCACTTTGTCTTTAGAATTTTTTTTTCTTCTTTCAGTGTTATCTGGTATTTATATCACAGTCCTATTCTTATTTTTGTTTTTGTGGGCACATATTTTTCATTCACTTGCTTTCAAGGTTTAAATACCCTTATGTTTTAAGGATGCTTTTACAAATAGCATAGCTGGTTTTACTCTAAATTCAGTTTGATAATCATCTTTTAACTGATGAGTTAAATGAATCTATAGTAATTATGATAAAGTGTGTGTGCATTTGTATTTGTTGCTACTATTTTATTTAGTGCTTTTCTATTGTCTTGTTTTCCAGTGCTTGTTCCTCCTTTCTTACCCCGTTGAACAGAGTTATCCTTCTTCTTTCCTCCTTATACCAAATTTCTTCTCTGGTTTGAAAACTGCATATTTTTTTTTCACTGCTGCTGCTGCTAAGTCGCTTCACTCATGTCCGACTCTGTGTGACCCCACAGACGGCAGCCCACCAGACTCCCCCGTCCCTGGGATTCTCCAGGCAAGAACACTGGAGTGGGTTGCCATTTCCTTCTCCAGTGCATGAAAGTGAAAAGTGAAAGTGAAGTCGCTCAGTCGTGTCCTGGTGATCCCATGGACTGTAGCCCACCAGGCTCCCCCGTCCATGGGATTTTCCAGGCAAGAGTACTGGAGTGGGATGCCATTGCCTTCTCTGTAGGCTCAAATATCAGACTGCCTTCATATTTCAATAGCAAACCACTCTAAAAAATACTTTCAGCCTTTCACTCCTAAATTCTGTAATTTGTCACTGTTTTACCATGCATTTTTATTGCTTTTGGCTACTCTCACGTAAGCCTGCATTTGAGAAAGATTTTTTTAAGGAGGTATTCATGATTTATTTAGTTGAACACAGATTTTTTTTTTCTTGTTTCTCT
Organism: Bison bison bison; assembly: GCF_000754665.1. Taxonomy (NCBI): domain Eukaryota; kingdom Metazoa; phylum Chordata; class Mammalia; order Artiodactyla; family Bovidae; genus Bison; species Bison bison. Next base: position 1,540,471 of record NW_011494944.1, on the reverse strand, counting down.
GGGTAACCAAAACATACATTGTAGATTCCTGTCTAGGATTTAGGCAAGCCTAGAATTATAAAATATATTAAACTAATTGGTCTCCAAAGGGCTCAAATACATGATCTTAAGCTCATTAGCTCTGAGCATCTAAGCAGGATAAATACAACAATGAATCCACTATGAAGCAGGATAACACTATTAAGAATCTGAAAATTTTAATTTGTTTACCTTGAAAATTAAAGCAAGCAGAGATATTACTTTCTTGTTAGTACCAAATTATTTATCCTTAACTGAATTCAGATGAAAATTTGGTGTTTACTCAAGCTGGATGTAATTACCATTAGTGGGTGGTCATATAAATATTCAGTGGGCAGTCTGCATGCAAGCACATAGAGTAAATCTGGTAACCTTAACATTATTAAAATGAGATAATTCTTAAGTCACTTATTTGGAGTACACTCTTCACCTTCCTCCTTGTTAATTTAGTTTTGCACTATAGACATAGCTAAGGTTACATGGATAAAATTCAAGACTATGTTAGGTAGAAGAGAAAATTAAATTTAAAATCACTTATTTTTAATCTCATTAATGTAAATTGATAAATGTTGTATGTCTGCTAACCAAATAGTGCTGACAAGATCTTAACTAGGATGTTCATTTTAAGATGATTGTCATTAGTACCTGTGGCTCAGATGGTAAAGCATCTGTCTGCAGTGCAGGAGACCCAGGTTCAATCCCTAGGTTATGAAGATCCCCTGGAGAAGGAAATGGTAGCCCACTCCAATACTCTTGCCTGGAAAATCCCATGGATTGCTGAGCCTGGTAGGCTACCGTCTATGGGGTCCCAAAGAGTCAGACACAACTGAAAGACTTCACTTTCACCTAATTCAGTTAGCAATTTTTTATCGTGTTACATGTGACCATCTGTTATTTTCTTCCTCAAGTTCCCTTCAGTTGTCTGTAACTGCCCAAATATTTCTCTTCCGGTTGTTTTTCTTTGTCTCTGAAGTATGTCTCAGGATTTCTAAAGTAATTTTCTGCTGTATCATAATGCAACATGAAGCAGTAAAATGTAATGCTTGACATCAGTTTTATGGGAATAGAGAAGGCTTGGATCTGGCCTTATTTGGCCTTCATTCCATTTCTAGATCTGCTACTTATTATCTGTGCTACTTATCATCCAGGGCAAATGACTTAGTTTCCCTCTGCTTATTTTCCCTTATATGTAAAATAGAGTAATATCTATCTCTAGGAAGACTTAATGGAGAAAGACATTAACGTGCTTGGTATATAATAGGTGCTCAATAAAAGTTTCTATTGCATGGCTAATTCCTATTCTGGCCTTGTATAATTATTTTGAAATATCTGGAAATTCACATGCCCTAACACCAAACCGGGTGCAGACATAAAACTATTTACCATATTGTGTTTCTAGAATTCACATAGAGGCGATCTTTCATTAGAATACATTTAATGATAGTAACTGTAGCTAATCTCTACTCACATGGAGAAACAGCAAATACCCTTTATGTTTGAAGGCTATGTAACATAACTCCATCCTGCCCTTGCTTTCTATAAATCTTTTGTATTTTGGATATATGTCCTATCACCTATTATATTCCAAGTCTGAGGGAAAATAACCTTTAACACACATATTTCTTAGAAATTGCTATGGAAGACTTAGGCACCTAGGAAAAACACAGGCCTAGCTAAAAATTTATACTTTACTAAAATGTACATATTGTTATTATCATAAATGTGTGTATCCTCATAAAATTTTATTTGGAAAATTGACTTCCACATAGAGGTGCACACCCAGTTACCAATTTTTCTGGGAAATAAAGATTTGTGTGTTAGTCACTCAGTCATGTCTGACCTTACCATCCCATGGACAATGGCCTCAGTCTATAGACTTCTGCAGGCAACACAATAATACTGGAGTGGGTTGCCATTTCCTTCTCCAGCAGATCTTCCCAACCCAGGGATCGAACTCAGGTCTCCCACATTGCAAGCAGATTGTTTACAGTCTGACCCATCAGGGAAGCCCAAAACAAACTTTTAACAAATGAAATTAAAAGTACCAGTAGAACAAGGAGGTAAGAGAATTTTCCTAAGAAATCAGGTCATGTGTAGAATTTTCATATCCAGATTTTCTTTCCTATTTCTACATTCTCTTCATTTAAGGGGGTTGATTCATCAATACAGGGCTTCCCTAGTGGCTTAGATGGTAAAGAATCTGCCTGCAATGCAGGATATGTGGGTTGTATCCCTGGGTCAGGAAGATCCCCTGGAGGAGGGAATGGCAACCCACTCCAGTATTCTTGCCTGCAGAATTCCACTGACAGAGCAGCCTGGTGGGCTACACAGTCTGTGGGGTAGCAGAGTTAGACAGGACTGAGTACCTAACACTTTCACTTATTCATCAATAGAGAAAAATATTCAGCCTGACATACATTGGAAACTAAGAAGCAAACCTGGGTAATAAATCTATGGAAATTGCTGCTGAGGCAATGCTTTTGGTTAACTTGAGGAATCTGGGAGATAATTTTCCAATGATTACGTTTTCTCTTAACCATTGAATCATATAAACATATAAAGAAAGCATTTTTACAAGATAAATTTTCAGTTCAGTTCAGTTCAGTTCATTTCAGTTGCTCACTCATGTCTGACTCGTTGCAACCCCATGAATCACAGCACGCCAGGCTTCCCTGTCCATCACCAACTCCCAGAGTTCACTCAAACTCATGCGCATCAAGTCGGTGATGCCATCCAGCCAACTCATCCTCTGTTGTCCCCTTCTCCTCCTTCCCTCAATCCCTCCTGGTATCAGGGTCTTTTCCAATGAATCAACTCCTTGCATGAGGTGGCCAAAGTATTGGAGTCTCAGCTTCAACATCAGTCCTTCCAATGAACAACCCAGGACTGATCTCCTTTAGGATGGACTGGTTGGATCTCCTTGCAATCCAAGGGACTCTCAAGAGTCTTCTCCAACACCACAATTTAAAAGCATCAATTCTTCAGCACTCAGCTTTCTTCACAGTCCAACTCTCACACCCATACACGACTCCTGGGAAAACCATAGCCTTGACTAGACTGACCTTTGTTGGCAAAGTAATGTCTCTGCTTTTGAATATGCTATCTAGGTTGGTCATAACTTTCCTTCCAAGGAGTAAGCATCTTTTAATTTCATGGCTGCAGTCACCATCTGCAGACATGAA
>NW_011494944.1:1536627-1537171 GCF_000754665.1 Bison bison bison | reverse complement strand
GTATTTGATTTTTCTCCCGGCAATCTTGATTCCAGCTTGTGTTTCTTCCAGTCCAGCATTTCTCATGATGTACTCTGCATATAAGTTAAATAAACAGGGTGACAATATACAGCCTTGACGAACTCCTTTTCCTATTTAGAACCAGTCTGTTGTTCCATGTCCAGTTCTAATTGTTGCTTCCTGACCAGCATATAGGTTTCTCAAGAGGCAGGTCAGGTGGTCTGGTATTCCCATCTCTTGAAGAATTTTCCAGAGTTTATTGTGATCCACACAGTCAAAGGCTTTGGCATAGTGAGTAAAGCAGAAATACATGTTTTTCTGGAACTCTCTTGCTTTTTCCATGATCCAGCCTATGTTGGCAATTTGATCTCTGATTCCTCTGCCTTTTCTAAAACCAGCTTGAACATCTGGAATTTCATGGTTCATGTACTGCAGAAGCCTGGCTTGGAGAATTTTGAGCATTACTTTACTAGCTTGTGAGATGAGTGCAATTGTGTGGTAATTTGAGCATTCTTTGGCATTGCCTTTCTTTGGGATTGTGATG
>NW_011494944.1:1535032-1536424 GCF_000754665.1 Bison bison bison | reverse complement strand
TCTTGGGAATTGTGATGAAAACTGAGCTTTTCATATAAAAAACTGTAAATTTTTTTTTGTTTTGTGGGCATTGTAAAGGCTCTCAAAATCTTCTGCTGTGTGCATACTGCTGGGTCATATTCACAGTACTCTAAAAATATTCACATATTTATATTCAGAGTTTGTTTTTATGTTCAAATCTCAATGCTTTAAAAATGAAAGCTTTAATTATTGTGTATCAAGTGATACACATAAAACGGAGGTCAGTTCAAGTATTTGATCTGCTCACAATTTGTTAAGCTTTAAAATAAACTCCACAAACCTGGGATTTATGGAAATACATTGTATTTTGGATAATGCTGAATTGTAATTGAGAAACTCTACAAAGTCCCATTAGTTAATAAGAAATAGCAATAAATGAGCATTGTCCAAAGTAGGTTGCTTGAGAATTCTACTAAATGATACATATACACAAAAGTTCTAGTCAGTACTTTAAATGTTGCTATTACCTTTCTTGTTCTTAACGTATACAAATGAGGTTTATACATTTTAAACAAGGGCTGGATGGTTATAAAATAAAAAAGAAGGAATATTCATTGTTGGAAGTGAGATTCTTTTTCTTAACAATCTTTTTAATATAAGGGTCTTTCTTCAAAGTATCTGTCACAAGTGTAAAATGTACAAATTCTTAAAAATACTTTCACAGTTGATATTTGCTTTCTTAAAATCCTGTAGGAAGGATCATAGCTCCCTCTTTAGAAGAAACCCTCCTGACACTTCTTAGCTATTTGATCGTTTAACACAGCAAACTTTCTCCTTTATATAGATTTTTTTCTAGTCCTCACAATGACTTGTAAACAACCAAGAATGTTTTCATTTTGAAGATGAAAAAACAAAAGCACAGAGAGATGACTTATTGTTGCTGGTCATGTAGCTATGCGAGAATTTCTTTTTCCAGTACTATCTTGAACTTAGAGGCCATTTCTACTCTCTACAGCATATTTCCCCTGTGTTAAAATGAATCAAGTAAATTGTGCATTGTATACAAAGAAGGAAGCAAACACAGTTGTGGGCTTCCCTAGTGACTCAGCACTAAGGAATCCACCTGTCAGCAGTAAAGAACCCATAAAGGAGATGCAGGCTCAATCCCTGGGTCGGGAAGATCTCCTTGAGAAGGAAATGGCAACTCACTCCAGTATTTTGCCTGGAAAATCTCAGGGACAGGGAGCCTGGAGGATTACAGTCCATGGGGTCACAGAGTCAGACACTACTTAATAAATAAACAACAACAGAGCAGGAGGAAGAAAATAAAAATATAGAGAGGACGGTAATATAAAAGAGGAAAAGAAATGGAAATTGAACGTGGAGAGAAGCTAATGGTAGTGCCACCTGATCTTTTTTTTTTTTTTTTTT
>NW_011494944.1:1529647-1534619 GCF_000754665.1 Bison bison bison | reverse complement strand
ACTGAGCGATTTCCCTTTCACTTTTCACTTTCATGCATTGGAGAAGGAAATGGCAACCCACTCCAATGTTCTTGCGTGGAGAATCCCAGGGACAGGGGAGCCTGGTGGGCTGCCATCTATGGGGTCGCACACAGTCGGACATGACTGAAGCGACTTAGCAGCAGCATATGTAAATGAGAATGAGTTGAAGTCTACATTTGTTGACTTCCTTCATGTGTATATCAGAAATTGGGTATAATTCAAGAGAATAAAATTCCAACCAGAAACACCCCTAAATTAGCCACCATGTGACTCTGTTTTCCTAATTTCTATGGTTCCTGATTTCTATGGTTGCTCCCCAATCCTGTCAGAAATATTCAAAGAGCTTATATCAAAATCCACTTTTGGAGGAAGTCACATTGACTAACCCCAATATGTTTTACCTGTCAGATACATCCAATATCCTTCAAAGTTATTTCTCCTGATTAGCAGACTATAAAGAAGTAATATCCCCTCTATTTATAGTAATATCTCCTGAATTTCTCTACATAAACTGGTTTACTCAGGGTAGTTGTAATGTGCACTTAGGTTTCTAGCAAAATTATTCTTAGTCTCTTATTCCTCTCTCAAAATAGTTCCTGGTTCCATGAGAAATTACATAAGCACTCTATTGCTCATAGTTCCATTATAGCATTAAATCATTATTAATTATAGCCATTTTTTCATTTACTGTTAGGTTGATATATCTAACCTTCACTATATTATTGTTTTTTATTCAGTGTATTGCACATTGGTAGTCTCAGAATATTTTATGTGGCAAACTTAAGATTTTATATCTTTTCAAAACATGAGTCTTATGAAAATGCAAAATGCCATATATTTTAAATATTAAATCAAATTTAATTTTACTTTCAAAACTGGTGAAGGTATATAGCAGTATTTACAAATACTATACTATAAACAAAAATCTTTAAAAACATGCAACAAAATTTTGAGAAAAATATATTAATATTTCTTTTTAAAGACTAATGTTAGTAACTAGATGCCTCAGATTTCAGTTAACAGAATGTCTTTCATGAGTGCACAGTGAAAAAATACAAGGAGTTAAAAAATTAATTATTTTTCAAAATAACATTCCAAACATTTCTCAGAATGTCAGACCCAGAAATTCTGGTTTATCGCTTGATCTCTTTTTATCTTTCTGTCTCTCTATCCCTCCCTCTCTGTCTCTCATACACACGCACACATACACACAACATTCTTAGGATTTTAGATCAACAATTACAAGGAAGCTATTCTGATTCCTCAAATAATGTTCCATTTTTAAACTCTCCAACATCTTTAGAAGACTACATGCTATGACAGACAACATGGGTGCTGTCAGTTCAATACCCTGCTACTCTATGCATCAGAAATAAAACCATGAGTTATTATTTTTTCTTTTCTTAGCTAATAAACATTGAACATCCTGTACCTTATAAAACTCTCATCCTCAGCATATTGATCACTCTAATGGTGATTTGCAGCAATGGGGCCAAACAAGATGCGTGCAAACAATATACAAGCTCATACACTGGAGTTATACTAACAAAACTCCCCAGATCTCCAACAAAAGAGAAAAAAGAGTGTACAATATATTTTTTTCTATTTTGTCAATGTGTAAATCTTTCTCTTTTTATCTTTGTTTTTAAAAGCATTTTAGATTTATGGAATTATTTTTATGGCATGAGATAGGGTTCCAACTTCATTCTTATATTATAAAAATAGTCATACACTTAATTATGTATATTTTTCTAATGTATATGTAAAATGTGTGTATTTGTTTATGTTTCTGCACAAATATATGCACTCTGTTATATAAAACAACAATGGAAAATATAGATATTTATATATATATTTGACTTTCTCTCATTGTTGTTCATTTAGGTGTATATATTTTATGTCCAAATAGGTGGACATTTTTCCTGTTTTAAAAAATATATTCCTTACTAAGTTTTACTTTTCTACATAAAATTTTGAGTTCTCAACTATAAAGAAATTCCTTCTGGAAATAATATCCAAATTGGAATAGAAGAAGTGAAATTGTCATTATAGGAGGATGCCATGATACTCTATATGAAAAACCTAAAAGACTCCACACAAAAGCTATTAAACTAATAAATGAATTCAGCAATTAGCAGTGTACAATATTAACATATACAAATCTGTCATATTTCCCTTTCAGAAAGATAAAGTTAAAAAAATTCTTATTTATAATTGTGCCAAAAAACAAAATACCTAGGACCTAGGAATAAATCTAATTAAGGAGTTGAAAGACCTATAAGCTCAAAACTGTAAGATTAATAAAGGAAACTGAAGGTGAGTCAAAGAAATGGAAAGATACTCAATGCTCTTAGACTGGAAGAATTACTATTAATAAAACAGCCATACTACCTAAAGCAATGTATATATTTAATGTGATCCCTTTCAAACTGTTCATTGCATTTTTCACAGAACTAGAACAAATAATTCTAAAAGTTATATGGAGCCACAAAAGACCCAGAATAGCCAAAGCAATCCTGAGGGGAAAAAAGCAAGTCAGGAGACATAACCCTCTCAGACTTCAGACAGTACTATAAAGCTGCTGTAGTCAAACAGCATGATATTAGCAAAAAAAAAAAAAAAAAAGACAGATGGATCAATTGAATAGAATAGAGAGACCAGAAATAAACACACACAGCTATGATAAATTAATCTCTGACAAAGATGCAAAGAAAATTTCTTTTCTTCCACAAGTTGTGTTAGGAAAGCTGGACATCCTCACATAAATCAATGAAATTAGAATACTCCCTTATACCATATACACAAATAAACTCAAAAATGGTGTAAAGCTCTAAATATAAGATATGACACCATAAAACTCCTAGAAGAGAACATAGGCAAAACATTTTCGGACATAGAGCTTAGCAATATTTTCTTAGATCTGGCTCCCTAGGTGAAAGAAATAAAAGCAAAAATAAAAAAAAATGCTGCTGATGCTGCTGCTGCTGCTGCTAAGTCACTTCAGTCGTGTTCGACTCTGTGCTGCCCCATAGATGGCAGCCCACCAGGCTCCCCCATCCCTGGGATTCTCCAGGCAAGAACACTGGAGTGGGTTGCCACTTCCTTCTCCAATATATGAAAAGGAAAAGGGAAAGGGAAGTTGCTCAGTTGTGTCCGACTCTTTGCGACCCCATGGTCTGCAGCCTACCAGGCTCCTCTGTCCATGGGATTTTCCAGGCAAGAGTACTGGAGTGGGGTGCCATTGCCTTCTGACAAGAGATTATTTCTCAAAATATAGAAATAGCACATACAACTCAATATTTAAGAAGCACACAATCTAAACAAAAATTTGACAGAAGATCTAAATAGACATTTCTCTAAAGAAGGCATAGAAAAGATCAAAAGAAACATGAAAATATATTCAATGACGTCAATTATTATTCAGTTCAGTTCAGTTCAGTTCAGTCGCTCAGTTGTGTCTGACTCTTTGCGACCCCATGAACCGCAGCACTCCAGGCCTCCCTGTCCATCACAAACTCCTGGAGTCACTCAAACTCATGTCCATCCAGTCAGTGATGCCATCCAGCCATCTCATCCTCTGTCGTCCCCTTCTTCTCCTGCCCCCAATCCCTCCCAGCATCAGAGTCTTTTCCAATGAGTCAACTCTTCACATGAGGTGGCCAAAGTATTGGAGAAATGCAAATTAAAACTACAATGAGGTATCACCTCACACTGATCAGAATGGCTATCACAAAATGTCTACAAATAATAAAGACTGGTCAAGGTATGGAGAAAAGGAAACACTCTGACATTCTTCAGCTTCTTCAGCATTATTGGTTGGTGCATAGACTTGGATTACTGTGATATTGAATGGTTTGCCTTGGAAATGAACAGAGATCATTCTGTCATTTTTGAGATTGCATCCAAGTACTGCATTTCAGACTCTTTTGTTGACCATGATGACTACTCCATTTCTTCTAAGGGATTCCTGCCCGCAATAGTGGATATAATGGTCATCTGTGTTAAATTCACCCATTCCAGTCCATTTTAGTTCGCTGATTCCTAGAATGTCGACGTTCACTCTTGCCATCTCCTTTTTGACCACTTCCAATTTGCCTTGATTCATAGACCTAACATTCCAGATTCTTATGCAATATTGCTCTTTACATCATCAGACCTTGCCTCTTTCACCAGTCACATCCACAACAGGGTTGTTTTTGCTTTGGCTTCATCCCTTCATTCTTTCTGGAGTTATTTTTCCACTGATCTCCAGTAGCATATTGGGCACCTACTGACCTGGGGAGTATCCTATCATTTTGCCTTTTCATACTGTTCATGGGGCTCTCAAAGCAAGAATACTGAAGTGGTTTGCCATTTCCTTCTCCAGTGGACTACATTCTGCCTAGAGCCAGACATCCAGGAATGTGAAGTCAAGTGGGCTTGGGAAAGCACAACTACAAACAAAGCTAGTGGAAGTGATGGAATTCCAGTTGAGTTATTTCAAATACTGAAAGATGATGTTGTGAAAGTGCTGCACTCAATATGCCAGCAAATTTGGAAAACTTAGCAGTGGCCACAGGACTGGAAAAGGTCCGTTTTCATTCCAATCCCAAAGAAAGGCAATGCCAAAGAATGCTCAAACTACTGCACAATTGCACACATCTCACACACTACTAAAGTAATGCTCAAAATTCTCCAAGCCAGTTTTCAGCAGCATGTGAACCATGAACTTCCAGATGTCAAGCTGGTTTTAGAAAAGGCAGAGGAACCAGAGATCAAATTGCCAACATCCACTGGATCATGGAAAAAGCAAGAGAGTTCCAGAAAAACATCTATTTCTGCTTTATTGACTATTACAAAGCTTTTGACTGTGTGGATCACAATAAACTTTGGAAAATTCTTCAAGAGATGGGAATACCAGACCACCTGACCTGCCTCTTGAGAAACCTATATGCAGGTCAGGAAGCAACAG
>NW_011494944.1:1528493-1529398 GCF_000754665.1 Bison bison bison | reverse complement strand
TAGTCAAGGCTATGGTTTTTCCAGTGGTCATGTATGGATGTGAGAGTTGGACTGTGAAGAAGGCTGAGGGCCAAAGAATTGATGCTTTTGACCTGTGGTGTTGGAGAACAATCTTGAGAGTCCCTTGGACTGCAAGGAGTTCCAACCAGTCAATTCTGAAGGAAATCAGCCCTGGGTGTTCTTTGGAAGGAACAATGCTAAAGCTGAAACTCCAGTACTTTGGCCACCTCATGTGAAGAGTTGACTCATTGGAAAAGACTCTGATGCTTGGAGGGATTGGGGGGAGGAGGAGAAGGGGATGACAGAGGATGAGATGGCTGGGTGGCATCACCAACTCGATGGATATGAGTTTGAGGGAACTCCGGGAGTTGGTGATGGACAGGGAGGCCTGGTGTGCTGCAATTCATGGGGTCGCAAAGAGTCTGACAAGACTGAGCAACTGATGTGAACTGAACTGACATTCTTTGTAGTAATGTAAATTGGTGCAGTCACTATGGAGAACAATATGGAGGTTCCTTTGAAAACTAAAAACAGAGCTAGTATACGATCCAGCGCCCTCTTTTGGGGAATTGAGAAAAGATGCACAGTGGCATGTTATATGTGTTTCGTCCATAGATACAGTAGACATAAATCACTTCACAAAGACAGATAATTGTAAAATACAGCAAAATAATTAGTAATCAATACATTTAGACTATTCCCTTTAAAGTATATAATTTATTGAATTTAAAGTTATATAATTTTTTTTTTTTTTTTTAATATTAGCTCCCTTAGAATGGTGTTCAGTCACCACATAAATAAATCCAGGCTAACTTGTTCCTAATATGGAGCAACGACTGGCCATTTCAACTCAGGCTCTTCTAGACTAGCTAACCTTGACTGACCTGATAATAAATGTCAGACAT
>NW_011494944.1:1524338-1528393 GCF_000754665.1 Bison bison bison | reverse complement strand
GACATATGATGAGTGGATTAGAGGTAAACAAGACTTCTTGAAGTATAGGCTCGCTTACCGATACTTAGAGTACTGCCTCACACACCAGTAGCTCAACCAATGGAGACAATTCTTATGCTCAGTCCTCCAAGTAAACTCAGTCTCCACACTGCGGTATGCAGGGCCTACATGATAGACTCTCTTCCTCTCACTGGTACCTCATCTCACCGTGCTTTCAGCCGCTACTTAACCCTTCTCCAACCGGCATGCTCATTCTCACTTCTGGACTCCTCTGCTGTCTGCTTATCCCGCCCCTTCATGTGGTTTGAAGCTTATCATGATTATACCCTCATAAGAAATATTAGAAGGACCTTTCTGTGATATACTAGTTATAGTAATCCCTTGTCACTATCACATTATTGTATTTAGATATCTTAACACTTATCCTTAATTGATGCAATCATTTTCTTATTTAGTGTTTGAATCCCCTATTAGAATATAAGTTCATGAGAAGACTTTTTTTTTTTTTTGTACATTCAGTATATTATATACTTTAGTTAGCACTGAGCCCAGGGAAGGGCACATAGTAAAATAAGTACATAGGAGATAAATGAATGAACATCTGATTTCCCTAACTTAAAAGTGAATAAAAACATCAGGGTCCCTAATAGTTTCTTGGATTAATTATTGTTATAACTTGCAACATCAAAGGTTATTTCTGTAATTAAGCTTTTACATTTATTCCCTCCCAATCCTCCATTAACATTGTAATAAAGAAATAAAATCAAAATCCCCTTAAGAGCAAGGTAGAACTAGAACAGATGAGGGATGTCAAGTTAGCTTTGTATGATCAGAAGTAGATGGCCTAGTGATAATAGCTAAGCAGAAAAAAAAAAAAAATCTGGTTGTTGTGTGGGAAGCCATAAAAAGAAAAAACAATTTGCAGTGCAAAATCCCTTAAAAGCTTCATAATTATAGATGCCAGATGCTTTGATAGGCTCTGTGTTCCTATATGCATATCTGTGTGTGTATGTATAAATGATAGAAGGAGGAAGAGATAAAAATGAGGATTAATTGACTGTCAATGTGAAGTATAAGAAGCAGGTGGGCTCCTAGATTTCCTCTCTGATCTCCTACTTAGGGAATTCTCACCATCAGACTAACCAGGAAAATGCAGTTTACTCTCTGCAAAGTTTAAACAAAGTTTTGTCAGCTTTGGAAATAGGAGAGAATAAGAGTGAGGTGCCCATTACATTGATTAAAAAGCATATGCTAGATGGTGAGAATTCTCAAGTCTTCTTCCTCACTGGCTTCTAGCATGCTGAGTTAGAATTCTCTAAGACAAAGATTAGAATTCTCTGTGGGTAGTATGACCATCCCAGGAGGAAAAAAGCAAAACTACAAATATGGAGATTTACAAGTTCCCCCAATGAAACGTAGGATTCATCATCAGGGCATCTATGTTGAAACCATCAGTTATAAAAGCTTAGACTAACACAGAGAGTTTCTATTCAGCTTTTAATATCCCACTTAAATATGAACTGGCAGCCAATAAACACCAAGCAACTGAGGAAAACATCTAGTAAATGAGACCAATCAAAAAACAGAAGATTGATCTCAATAATGATAAAGCCAGCACACTAAATTTTTTAAATTCTATAATTATTTTCTTCAGAAGGGTATTCACATGATAATTAAGCAGAACAAGATCCTTTATGAAAAAAGTTATGTTTAGAGATTAAGGCATAGCTTTTTATAAAGTAACAATACCAATAATAATGAAATAATAATTAATAATAATAATTGACAATTAAATGTTAAAATAACTTGAAATTTTGGAATACAGAGCTGAGGAAGATTTGCAGAAAGTAGAACAAAGAGACAGAGATATTTAAATAAAAGAGGAAGGTCAAGAAAATGGAAGATCAGACCAGGATGTCCACTATTATGTAGGTAATGTTTTACAAGTGATATGATTAGGAAATAGAATGGGGAAATGGTGGGGAGCAAATTAGCAAAATATACTGGAAAAGTTTCTCGTAACAAGAGACCAGAACTTTCAGATTAAAGAAGAGACCAAAACATGAAAAATAAAAAGTAGACAAAAATAATCAAGTCTTGAAATTTCAAAAAAAAAAAAATCCTAAATTTTTCAGAAAGGATTCACAATTGTCAGACCACAACAAAAACGATAAAAAACAGAAGGAAATGAATACATATTTTTAAAGTTCAGGGACCACTAGATTTACATGTGAGCCAGAGTATGAATAAAGTCAATTTGAATATACTCAGACAGACTATTAATAATGTATTCTTTTCCAGGAAACAATTTGAGACTCCATGCCACCAAAATAAATACATAAATGAATTAAGAGCAAGACACGGGGTACTGAAAAGAGATATCCAACACCAGAAAGAGGCACGAAGGTTCTAAGACAATAATGGAAGAATTGCCAAGATAACTGTTTAGCAACAGGCTAATAGGTCAGCCCAAGGATGGAAGGTGCTAGAAAGGATGCTTCCTAATATGAATTGCTATCTTGAGAAATGCTTTAGAATTTTAATTTAAATGTGATACTTAAATCATGAAAGGACAATTAAAACTACAGAAGATCCTAAAAGGATGCAATTTTTATTGGCAGAAGAAAACAAGGATCTGGTAAAACAAGAAATTGAATCATGGGACACTACTTTGCTCAGCTATCTACAGTATCAGCAGGATTGTGATAGTGCAAATATTGACAATTAATAAGACATGCAATATTATTTTTTCAGAGGATTGGAGAAATCAATGAATATATGTAGGAAAACTGGTCAAAAAAGAGCAATCTCCACTTTATATATGTGGACATAAAACATAGGTAATTTTTTCTTTTACATTTCTACAATCCCCTTTCCCTTGGGCTACTTATCCTGGGGTATGCTAAATGTACAAATTTATATAGTGAAAATCAATCAAAGCCACAATTTTTCTGAGGCAGCACATCACAAATTCACATGCAGAGACTGATGAAAATGCTGTTTAATGTATTCTATTCATTCCAGCTTTTCATGGCTCATGAAACATGCATGGCTCATGGAGGACATGGACTTTGAAAATATTGTTGGGGAAGAGCAACCTACTCAACATATATGAAATGGTGCATGCATCATGTAATATAATGTAAAATAAATACATCTTTTATTAAACATATCTGCCTATGTTTTAAGGCTTATTAACATCTTATTTAAAATGACCAAATGTCATGTGTTACTTCAACAAAAATTAAAAGTAGATATATTAGAATTTTTTTAGGCATACAATTATATTAGGTATTGAGAATCATATTAGGAGTTTATCAGGGAATCTTTTTTTAAACTATAAGCCTTTTTTTTTTAGATTATAAGGACAATTTGATTTTTATTTTTTTAATTAATTTATTTTTTTTTATTTTTAATTTTTTTTAATTTTATTTTATTTTTAAACTTTACATAATTGTATTAGTTTTGCCAAGGGTTCAGGATGGGGAACACATGTATACCTGTGGTGGATTCATTTTGTTATTTGGCAATTTGATTTTTAAAACTATACATATGTATAGCTTTGATTTTAAAAATAGTGAAAACCAAGACATTCCTTTCTCTTTACAATATAGCAGTTGTTTTGCAATTGAGGGTTAAATATGTCATTATGCAGTAATTTACTTAGAAGTAAGCAAATATGTATATGCTTGCTTTAATCTTATTTTAATTCCAAGCATTTTTATACTGGTAAGCTTGAGGGAGACTGTCAAGGCAATTTCCTCTAGCCATTATACTTTTGAGACAGAAGATGATATGTCTTAATATACTTCTTTCTTTCTTTTTTTTTTTTTTTGGTTTTCTTTTTTATTTTATTTTATTTTTAAACTTTACAATATTGTATTGGTTTTGCCAAATATCGAAATGAATCCACCACAGGTATACATGTGTTCCCCATCCTGAACCCTCCTCCCTCCTCCCTCCCCATACCATCCCTCTGGGTCATCCCAGTGCACCAGCCCCAAGCATCCAGTATCGTGCATCGAACCTGGACTGGTGACTCGTTCCATATATGA
>NW_011494944.1:1509312-1524238 GCF_000754665.1 Bison bison bison | reverse complement strand
CGTATTTCAATGCCATTCTCCCAAATCATCCCACCCTCTCCCTCTCCCACAGAGTCCAAAAGACTCTTCTATACATCAGTGTCTCTTTTGCTGTCTCGTACACAGGGTTATTGTTACCATCTTTTTAAATTCCATATATATGCGTTAGTATACTGGATTGGTGTTTTTCTTTCTGGCTTACTTCACTCTGTATAATAGGCTCCAGTTTCATCCACCTCATTAGAACTGATTCAAATGTATTCTTTTTAATGGCTGAGTAATACTCCATTGTGTATATGTACCACAGCTTTCTTATCCATTCATCTGCTGATGGACATCTAGGTTGCTTCCATGTCCTGGCTATTATAAACAGTGCTGTGGTGAACATTGGGGTACATGTGTCTCTTTCAATTATAGTTTCCTCAGTATGTATGCCCAGCAGTAGGATTGCTGGATCATAAGGCAGTTGTATTTCCAATGTTTTAAGGAATCTCCACACTGTTCTCCATAGTGGCTGTACTAGTTTGCATTCCCACCAACAGTGTAAGAGGGTTCCCTTTTCTCCACACCCTCTCCAGCATTTATTGCTTATAGACTTTTGGATCGCAGCCATTCTGACTGGTGTGAAATGGTACCTCATTGTGGTTTTGATTTGCATTTCTCTGATAATGAGTGATGTTGAGCATCTTTTCATGTGTTTGTTAGCCATCTGTATGTCTTCTTTGGAGAAATGTCTATTTAGTTCTTTGGCCCATTTTTTGATTGGGTCATTTATTTTTCTGGAATTGAGCTGTAGAAGTTGCTTGTATATTTTTGAGATTAGTTGTGTGTCAGTTGCTTCATTTGCTATTATTTTCTCCCATTCTGGAGGCTGTCTTTTCACCTTGCTTATAGTTTCCTTTGTTGTGCAGAAGCTTTTAAGTTTAATTAGGTCCCATTTGTTTATTTTTGCTTTTATTTCCAATATTCTGGGAGGTGGGTCATAGAGGATCCTGCTGTGGTTTATGTTGGAGAGTGTTTTGCTACTATTTCTTATGAGTTTTAGTGATTATCAAATCTCAAGAGCATTAAATTCAAATTATAATATCCTAAAAGTGGATTAAAATGATTCATAACAAAAGGATAGGCCCAAAGGACAGTTTAGCAATATTGTACATTTACCCTGGTAGTGAGTATATCATCTTATTCCTTTTAGAGCTGAAATAATAAGGTAAAATCTATAAAATGAAAAATCCATTAAACTTTTCTATAAAAACCATATAATATAGAATTCTCTCCCACATACTTAAAAACATAATTTTATAGTATATGGTAGGCATGAAACTCTTTAGAAGGCAAAAGATAATCAAATGTAAAATATTACATGAAAAAAAAAAATCTAACAAAATTGTCCCAAACAGAAAACTAAGTGATAAGGATCCCTAAAAAGAAATAATATAGCATTCAAAATTCCTCTACAATAGAGGCTTATAATCTGTTTTGAAGAAGTTTTAAATAGGCTTTGCAAAGTAATTTTACTATTTAACATGCTAACAGGGTGAGATATTCAAAATTAAATATATTAAGAAAAATATGAATTTATTCAGTATGTACATGTATTATTTTTATAGCTGCATTTGAAGTTCACTTAAATCACACATTATGTTGACATTATTTTCTTATTACTATTGCTACTGATGATATTGATGTTAGTAATAGAAATCAACATAGGCATTTGGAGAAAATATTGTCTTTTATAATTTTATCAATAGAATGTAATTTTATATACTGCGTTAAAGTGATGAGGCAAATGTGGAAAAATAAGCCAAATGCCAAAATTTTATTTGGCTTCAGCTTTCGTTCAAATGCAGTTTCCCTAATAGCTCAGTTGGTAAACAATCCAACTGCAATGGAATTTGATTCTTGGTCAGGAAGATCCCCTGGAGAATGGAAAGGCTACCCACTCCAGTATTCTGGCCTGGAGAATTCCATGGACTTGATAGTCCATGGGGTCCCAAAGAGTTGGACAAAAATAAGTGACTTTCACATTCACTTTTCCTTCAAATATTATATGAACCAGCAAATAAAATGCAAAATGTTGCATACTTATTAGAACATGGCAACCATATATAACTTAGCAATCTGCTTTGGAATAATGGCTAACAGAATAAAATTAAAACTAAGAAAGAGCTCTAAGCAGATCTGTGTTTGGGTCCCAGTTTGACCAGGTACTAGTTATGTGCATTTGGGAATTATTTCTCAGAGTTCAGTGCCATAATTTTAAAATGTGGACTATTTGGTAGACCTTTTGATTGCCACTGATTCTTTAAAGAACTGCTCAGTGTAGGGCTATCTCATAAAGCAGAGTAAAGGACAAATGAAGTATCTTATAAAAAGCACAAGCACAGTGCCTATGACTCCAACATGGTAGAAATAAGTAAATGTTAGAAATATAAAATTTATTTAATATTGTTATATTCAAATAATTAGTAACAGAACCTTACTTTTTGATTTGTCCTAATCTCTTTCTCTTTCACAAGAAGCACAAATTAAATTTGTGAGGTATTTGTAACTGAAGTAATAAGTTTTTATTGTTTTC
Source organism: Bison bison bison (assembly GCF_000754665.1). Taxonomy (NCBI): domain Eukaryota; kingdom Metazoa; phylum Chordata; class Mammalia; order Artiodactyla; family Bovidae; genus Bison; species Bison bison. The sequence continues at coordinate 1,521,681 of NW_011494944.1, read as the reverse complement.
TAATTAACTATTAAGGTAATATCTTCAGGCTGTTGCACATTCTATACAAAATTATATTTAACATCTGAATCTACAGACACACACATACAGATATTTTTTAAAACAGTAACATCTCAGAACTCAGGGCAGTCTGTAATACTCTTATTCAAAAAACTGTTAGTAATTATGAAATTATTTAAGCATATTTGAGCAATATATTTTGTGAATTTATTAACACAAATAATTATATATTTTGCAAATGAAAACTAAAAAAGCATCTTTTGTGAATACATAGAATAAAACCTATGACTTGTAAAAAGGAAATAAGTTTCAAAAGGGAGTGGATATATGTATACCTATTGCTGATTCATGTTGAGGTTTGACATAAAAGAGCAAAATTCTGTAAAGTAATTATCTTTCAATAAAAAATAAATTAATTGAAAATCGCTACTGGATATCTTATGTTTTATTTTTAATAAAATTTATGATCACACATTTATTCATTATGTTTTAAATCTATGCAATGTTTATTGAGCACTCATTCTATGTTGGACAATCCACCAAGTATAAGGAAAATACAAGAGTAGACTATCTGTCATGGACATCAGGGTATAGAAAGAGACTTATACAAACAAACAATGGGCAGAGATGGGTGGAAACTAGCTGTCTAGAGGAGGGAGTGGTTTTTGTCCAGGAGAATGACAGAGTGCCTCCGTGTGATGTCAGGCTTTGGCTAAATCTTTACAGATAAATAGAAATATTGATGTAAGATTTGTTTGCACCTAGAGGGAGATGTGGTAGGAAGAGGTCTTGAGTTTGGAAATATTATGAAAACTTAGGTGTGACCAGTGTATTTGGAGAACAGTTCAACATATGTGACAAAAAGACAGAAACTGAGATTGGAAAGGTTGATCATAATCAAACACAGAAAATCTTTAGCTGTCACGTTTTAGAGAACAATAGGTCACTGACTTACAAGAATTTTTTTTTTTTTTTTTAAGTTCCAGTGAAAGGATTAGCTGAGAAAACTAAGTTAACCCTTTGAGGAGGCACTTTTGCTTAGTGTTCCTTCAAGTCTGCACAATATTCAGATAATTCTCTAAAACTTGATTTTAGTGGGATGTGGCAAAAGTGATGAGATATCACTTCTGTTATAAAGTTATAGGAAATCTTCATAAAGAGGAAAGCTAGGTGCCATATTGTTAGTAATCCTCTGAGGGGATGAGGATCAACTCCAGTGAGACTGAGGCACTCAAACCAGCAGCCTTTCAGAAAGTGGATCTGACAACATCCATGTACATGGGCTTGGAAGCTGATTCTCCCTCAGGTCAGCCTTCAGATTGGGCTTCTCTTGTGGCTCAGCAGTAAAGAACCCACCTGCCAATGCAGGGGATGTGGGTTTGTTCCCTGGGTCTGGAAGATCATCTAGAGAAGGAAATGGCAACACACTCTAGTATTCTTGCTTGGAGAATTACATTGACAGAGGTGTCTGGTAGACTACAATCCATGGGGTTGCAAAAGAGTCAGATATAACTTAGTGACTAAACAAATAAAACAACACAAACAAAAAAAAAAAAAACAAAGCCTTTAGATTGGACTGTATCCCCAAATGATACATCTTAATTGAGGTCTTTTGAAATGTCTTGAGGCAAACACATTCTTCCCTGGTGGCTTAGCAGGTAAAGAATATGCCTGCAATATGAGAGACCTGGGTTCAATCCCTGCATTGGGAAAATCCCCTGGAGAAGGGAACAGCTACCCACTCCAGTATTCTGGAGCCTGGAGAATTCCAGGGACTATATAGTCCATGGATTGCAAAGAGTCAGACATGACTGAGCGACTTACACTCACTTTACAAACATACTCAAGTAGGCTGAGTCTAGGCACATAACAAATTATAAGGTAATAATTGTTGTTTTAAATAGTATATTTAAGTATGATTTGTAACTTAGTGGTAGAAAACTAAAACATACTTATCTATAGAAAATATTTTCTTGATTTGATTTATATAGAGAAGGATATTATCATTCTGTACATTTATAAAGAAAAAATGACATCTGGAACCACCTGTAGGAATTATATAATTGTGTTTACATACTAGAGATACAGTACATAGTTTTGGATTGCTACAATAAACTTGCTTTCTCAGTAACTTAAATTTCTTTTTTTAGATATAAAACACTGTATCAGCAATTATCAATATTTTGCTTTTATTTTCAGTTTAGTTTAACCATGAGAAATACTTTTAGGTGTGTGTCTAGTTGCAAAGTTATTTTTACCTTAAAATAACTATATGTTTTATTGCTGAATTGGCTGCTTCTCAGAGATAGTAAGGTATTAAAAAAGAAAAATGTACTTTTTATCCATAAAGCACATGAGAAGTAGTAAATGTATGATACTTTAATCATATCTTCAGTATTTTTGTTTTGCATAAATGTAATGGCCATGTATGGATGTGGACTTTAATTATGTCTTCAGTATTTTTTGTTTTACATAAATGTAATGGCCATGTATGGATGTGAGAGTTAGACTATAAAGAAAGTTGAGTACCAAAGAATTGATGCTTTTGAACTGTGGTGTTGGAGAAGACTCTTGAGAATCCCTTGTACTGCAAGGAGATCCAACCAGTCCATCCTAAAGTAGATCAGTCCTGGGTGTTCATTGGAAGGACTAATGTTGAAGCTGAAACTCCAATATTTTGGCCACCTGATGTGAAAAGCTGACTCATTTGAAAAGACCCTGATGCTGGGAAATATTGAGGGCAGGAGGAGAAGGGGATGACAGAGGATGAGATGGTCGGATGGCATCACCGACTCGATGGACATGGGATTGGGTAGACTCCGGGAGTTGGTTATGGACAGGGAGGCCTGGTGTGCTGTGGTTCACGGGGTTGCAAAGAGTCAGACATGACTGAGCGACTGAACTGAACTGAACTGAATGGCAACCCACTCCAGTATTCTTGCCTGGGAAATTCTATGAACAGAAGAGCCTGGTGGGCTACAGTCCAAAGGGTCACAGATTCAGACATGACTGAGCAACTAAACACATCATTATTATAGTATAAAAGATAAATATAAAATGTATGAGTTCAGTTTCTTTATAGTGTTTACTGCTTTCAAAAACCTATAACTATTTTTTTTGCAAAAGCAGATATTTCTATACTTCAGATTTAAACTTAAAAATTAAAATATTCTTTAGTGAATCAATATGAGAAATTTTGAGCATAGATTTCCTGATATTTCTGTTGAGATTTCTGATAAAATATTAAGAAAATAAAATTAGAGTAAAATATTTATTATAATATTTTATTGTTAATTGTGATGGCCATAATATTTCACTTTATTATTAACACAATGTGGCACTAAGAAAACAATAATCATTAGAATAAAAGTTATAATTAGCATATAGCTTATTACTCACTAAAAGCTTTATATATACTATTTTTATTATCATAACAATTGCTTAAGGCATATATTGCTGTTTTCTTGAAATAGTATGGAAATGGATATCCAGTAATATTCTATAATTTTGCCAAAGTTTACTAAAGTTTAAATCCTTTAATGACATCTCTGTTATGTTTATTCACAAAACCTAGGTCTTCATGCTTCCAGAAGGGACAGTAAGATCATTATAAAATGGAGAAATTTGTGTTACTAGTTCGACTCAATCAAGTCCAAGTCTGCCTTTTTGTTTCCCTTTGCTTCACTTTGTTTTTTTTAATAACTTCATAAGAAGTTACCAGTGGTTAATTAATCCTTTGATATGCCATCTCTAGGCAAAATGCAATTATCTTCCAAGTTACCTTTGCAATTTACAAAAACAATGGTTTGCCTCTTTTTTATTTGCTTATTGTTTCTAAAGCCCATCTATCTTTTACCTGTAAGATCTAACACTGTAAGATAGTGTTCTCTTCCCTCTTAGTAGGTTCAGGCTGTTGATCACCTTGGCCAGTTTTAAAGTCCCCCATGGGACCGCAATAAACTCTAAGACTCTCATTCTGTTCAGAGACAAGTAACATCTCTATGATTCACTATTTTCAGGAAACTCTAATTTTGCTATTAAATGTTTTAATTCTGTGATGAGTTAAACATCTGCTTCTATCTTCTGACTAAAGGTAAGTTTAAAATCTAAACTGTAGATTATCCTTATTTTAAATCTGCTGGCAACCAAAGTAACAACAACAAAAAGAAGCGTAGGGGCCAGCAAACCTCAACCCCACCTTCTACTTTCCTTTTGTATTCTTGGCCTTTGTTTTCTTTTCCTGTGCTTTCTTTTTTTTTTTTTTTTTCTTTTTTCTAATTTGGAAGGGTGATATAATATTCATAGCATATGCATTGTTACTTAACTATGAGGAGTTTAACTATGAGGATTTAAGTGAAATTCTTAGCAGATGTCCTGATACACTATAAGGTGGTCAATAAGAGGGAGCCATTAGTACTATGCTAATCAAATAGGCACTTTATTTCTTGATTATTCTTGGAAATGTCTTTTAAAATTATTCAATTCAGACAAATTGGAAAGAACACTAGAATGTTTATTTATTGAACATTTCCTGGAATATGGTTGACTGTAAACTGAGGAGAACAAGACACCTTTCTGATAATTTATATACCTACACTCTTCACCATTAAGACACAAATAGCTTAATTTCTAATGGCTGAGTTAATAAGGTAAGCAACACAAAGTGAACTTTTAATGGGAAATACTAATTTTCAAATATTGAACAATTTGTGTCTTGTTAAGCATTAATAGAAATATCCATATTCCTAATCAAAAGAAATATCATTAAAAAATCAGATTCTTCCATAATTAAGTTGCCATTTTACATTTAAAAGGCAACAACAATTCCATATTTCAAAATAATACTGAACTTTCAAAAGGTAGCTTTTTCACACTAAATGTAATCTACAAATGTACACCAACATTGAGTGAGTGAGTGAGTGAAGTTGCTCAGTCGTGTCCGACTCTTTGCGACCCCATGGACTGTAGCCTACCAGGTTCCTCCATCCATGGGTTTTTCCAGGCGAGAATACTGGAGTGGGTTGCCACTTCCTTCTGCAGGAGATCTTCCTGACCCAGGGATTCAACCCAGGTCTTCGGCATTGTAGGCAGACGCTTTACCGTCTGAGCCACCAGGGAAGTCATTCTTTTTATAAAAATGGTAAGCTATACCACATTACCACTTTTTTTTAATGCTTTCAGAATTTTGAGAAGTTTAGAACAGAATACACTTACTGAAGGACAACTGCTTTACAATATTGTGTAAAAATTTGAATGTGTTTTCCTAATTAAAATAATAATGCCTAATAATTTAGTTTTATGATATCTCTTTGAATGAGTAAAAGTCCATAATTATTCATATATTTCCATAATATGAAATTAAAGTCCTAAATATGTTAATCAACAAATTATATAAAAATGATAAACATGCCGTTTTTTTTTTTTTGAAGTAAGAATTAACATACCAGTATGCAGATGACACTATCCTTATGGCAGAAAGTGAAGAAGAACTAAATAGCCTCTTGATGAAAGTGAAAGAGGAGAGTGAAAAAGTTGGCGTAAAGCTCAACATTCAGAAAACTAAGATCATGGCATCTGGTCCCATAACTTCATGGGAAATAGATGGGGAAACAGTGGAAACAGTGGCTGACTTTATTTTTCTGGGCTCCAAAATCACTGCAGATGGTGACTGCAGCCATGAAATTAAAAGACACTTACTCCTTGGAAGGAAAGTTATGACCAACCTAGACAACATATTCAAAAACAGAGATATTACTTTGGCAACAAAGGTCCGTCTAGTCAAGGCTATGGTTTTTCCAGTGGCCACGTATGGACTTGAGAGTTGGACTATAAAGAAAGCTGAGTGCCGAAGAATTGATGCTTTTAAACTGTGGTGTTGGAGAAGACTCTTGAGAGTCCTTGGACTGCAAGGAGATCCAACCAGTCCATTCTAAAGGAGATCACTCCTGGGTGTTCATTGGAAGGACTGATGTTGAAGCTGAAACTCCAATACTTTGGCCACCTGATGCAAAGAACTGACTCATTTGAAAAGACCCTGATGATGAGAAAGATTGAGGGCAGGAGGAGAAGGGGACAACAGAGGATGAGATAGTTGGATGGCATCACAGACTCAATGGACATGGGATTGGGCGGACTTGGTGATGGACATGAGGCCTGGCGTGCTGCGGTTCATGGGGTTACAAAGAGTTGGACACGACTGAACGGAAAGCTTTATGTATCCATGTTAAAAGTTATGATGAATTGACGTTTCCTAAAGGAAAATAACCAATAAGGAGGAAATTAAATGCTAATTAGTTAAGAAAAAGAATTTTCTTAAACAAAGAGTATACCTTAGTATTAAAAATATTGACTTTGAATCAGCCTGTGATACTCTCTAATAGAAACATAAAAGTCCCATTTATTAAGTGATAATTATATTTCTAGATTTCTTTAAGAAGTGAAGATTTTATTTCCATTCTAGCTTCAACCTCTTGATTTTTTTTTATTTAGTCAACATTACCAATTCATATTCAGTGTATGAAGTAGTATAAAATTTATACAATCTTATCTGTGATTCCAAATATTTCGGGAATTTTATCACCTCATTTTATGTAGTCAACAACTGTGCACACTCCACTCTAACCAGTAAAATCATCATTAAAAAAAGTTAGATTATATACACATGCTAAAATATACATTTCAATGATTATTTTCCAAATTTTATTCAGAGCCTTGTGACATCTTGACATTTGAAACAGTTCAGCTGGAATTACATCAGGATTATGCTCAAATTCCTTCAAGCTAGGCTTAAGCAGCACATGAAATGAGAACTTGCAGATGTACAAGATGTATTTAGAAAAGGCAGAGGAGTCAGAGACCAAGTTGCCAACATCTTCTGGATCATAGAAAAAGCAAGCGAATTCCTAAAAAAAAATTACTTCTGTTTATTGACTATGCTAAAGTCAATGTTGATTGTGGATCACAGCAAATTGTGAAAAATTCTTAGATATGGGAATACCAGATCACCTTAGCTGCCTCCTGAGAAACCTGTATGCAGGTCAAGAAGCAACAGTTAGATCCAGACTCAGCAAAATGGACTGGTTCAAAATTGGAAAAGAAGTATGTCAAGGCTGTATATTGTCACCCTGCTTATTTAACTTACATGCAGAGTACATCACTCAAAGTGCCAGCCTGGGTGAATCAGAAGATGGAATCAAGATTGCCAGGAGAAATATCAACAACCTCAGATATGTAGATTATACCACTAATACCAGAAAGCAAAGAGAAACTAAACTTTGAGCCTCTTGATGAAAGTGAAAGAAGAGAGTGAAAAAGCTGGCTTAAAACTCAACATTCAAAAGCAAAGATCATGGCATCCAGTCACATCACTTCATGGCAATTAAATGGGGAAAAAGTGGAAACAGTGAGAGATTTTGTTTTCTTGGGTTCCAAAATCACTGTGGATGGTGACTGAAGCCACAAAATCAAAGACACTTGCTCCTTGGAATAAAACCTATGACAAACCTGGACAGCATATTAAAAAACAGAGACATCACTTTGCCAACAAAGGTCTGTATAGGCAGAGTGATGGTCTTTCTGATAGCCATGTATGGGTGTGATAGCTGGACCATCAAGAAGGCTCAGCACCCAAGAATCAATGCTTTCAAACTGTGGATGTGCGTGTATGCTAAGTCGCGTCAGTCATGTTCAACTCCGTGTGACCATACGGACTGTAGCTTGCCAGACTCCTCTTTCCTTGGGATCTCCAGGCAATAATACTGGAGTGGGTTGTAATGCCCTTCTCCAGGGATCTTTCCAAATCAGGTATCGATCCCGCCTCTCTTACATCTAGTGCATTGGCAGAAGAGTTTTACCACTAGCACTGCCTGGGATGCCCCTTTGAACTGTGGTGCTGGAGAAGACTCTTGAGAGTTCCTTGGACTGCAAGGAGATCGAACCAGTCCATCCCAAAGGAAATCAACCCTGAATATTCATTGGATGTGCTGAAGCTGAAGCTCCAATAATTTCACCACATGATACAAAGAGCTGACTCAGGAAAAGACCCTGATGCTGGGAAAGATTGAAGGCAAGAGGAGAAGGGGATGACAGAGGGTTAGATGGTTGGATGGCATTACTGATTCAATCAACATGAGTTTGAGTAAACTCAGGGAGATAGTAGAGGACAGAGAAGCCTGGTGTTCTGCAGTTCATGAGTTCACAAAGAGTCAGATACAACTTTGTTACTGAATAACAACATCTTGACATTGTGAAAAAATTGATCCTTCTTTCAAACAAATGTAATTCTAAGTGACATATCAACCAATACAATAGATTTAAAATAAACTATTTTTAAGATTAATGCAGATTTTCACTTTTTTCAAAATATTCTTAATGTGTTTCTTACAGATATTTCATGAGAGTGCTGCAGATTTCTGCCCCTTTTAACATTTTCCCTCATTTTCTGTATTACTATTATTTATTACTTACCTTTATAATTTAAAATAATTATTGATTTATAAGATGTTGAAAAAACAGTAAAAATTTGTTTAAGGAATCTATTACTAAGCTTTTTCCTATAGTTGTACATTCAAAACTGTAGTGCATTCTCGGAACTTGGAAATTAAATCTGCACAAAATACGCAGAACTGGATTTTCACCTTTCTAAAAATTAAAAAAAATATATATGATACTTCAAACACTACAACTAGTTTGTACATTTCTTATCTATTCTTTCATGCTTATCTACGTTTATCATTAAACTGCCAACTGTTTGATAATTTGTAAATTGATAAAATGGCTTATTTAACCCCATCATGGTTAAATGATTTCAAAATTCATTATATGAATAACATTTTACATTTCTTTTATTGTGTTAAGATTTTAACTTTCTCATACTGTTATTTTTTCATTATTATCTTTACTTTATTTCCCTCACCACAAGTAAAATTTCATTTTCACATTGTGTATCTGCTTTTCTATTTCATCAGCAAGAAAGCACTATTAGAAACATTGAAAGTTTGCTGAGTTAGAACAAAATAGATTTAGAACTCATCAAACATATTAGCAACATTTGTCTTATGTATGAGAGCGAAATTGTAAAAGATAATGTAGTGCATATTCTCCATTGGTTTATAGGACAAACAAAATAATAATTTTAGCAGATATTGTAAGGATGGCCAAATAGCTTATATGGAAGTACATAATAATAAAATATTAATTGCCTGTGGAAATTAATAATGAGGTGACAGAGTGATTATATGAAGATTTAGTCAAGCAGATTACAACTGTGTATTTCTTTGCATTGCCCAATGATTGTCATTGCTTTACTTTAATATGTCATTTCATATGGGTATCGCAAAGCTGAGCTCAGTTTAAAATGATATTTCTCTCCATAGATCTCACCTTCTATTGTGTAGTTATCAAGCCTTTTGAGAATTAATAAATTCCAGCCATCAGTTTGTATGTAATATTTACATTGGATATAAAGACCTAATGTGATAGGTTGCCTATGCTTTCCTCTCAGGCCTAGATTATAGAACTTTGAGTATACTAAATGAAAATTTTATGTCTAAATAAGAAAACATCCTTTTCCATAATTAGTTCAGTATGTAAATATATATTGTTATATGTTTGTTTTTCCTCTCATTTAAATCACTTGAGAAACATTCACTTTGTATTTATTAGTTAGGTAGGCAACATTAATTAGCATATGTTAGCATGCACTTCAGAGAAGGCAATGGCACCCCACTCCAGTACTCTTGACTGGAAAATCCCATGGACAGAGGAGCCTGGTAGGCTGCAGTCCATGGGATCGCTGAGGGTCGGACACGACTGAACAACTTCACTTTCACTTTTCACTTTCATACACTGGAGAAGGAAATGGCAACCCACTCCAGTGCTCTTGCCTGGAGAATCCCAGGGACAGGGGAGCCTGATGGGGTCACACAGAGTCGGACACGACTGAAGTGACTTAGCAGCAGCAGCAGCAGCATGCATTAAGTTATAAGAATCTTAATAATAACTAAAAAATCAGAATAAAACTTTTAAAAGACTGTTTTAAAATTCTACTCCATCCCCTATTGCTACTAGACATTTTTTTTAAAATAGACTATTTGCAATACCTAGAATGCAGTATTAGTTTTTCTTTGGATTCTTCATTAGGTTAGTTAAGAATCTTCTGTTAATATCTAAATTCCACCTTGCATGTAGACACTTTTAGTCATCACAGGAATCAGAGTCCCCTTATTTGTAAAAGTCACATATCATGAAGCTATGCAAAGAGAGGTGGTATTACCAGCTGCAGAAATTTCCTCATTGGAAAAAAACATTAGAAGTAATTACTCATCATTTAGAAAATGTAGACTTCTGCAAAAGATGACCATCTCCTTCTGCTGAGCATGGGGAAAAGTAATTTTAATAATCAGTGGATACTGCTGCTGCTACTGCTGCTAAGTCACTTCAGTCGTGTCCGACTCTGTGTGACCCCAGAGATAGCAGCCCACCAGGCTCCCCCGTCCCTGGGGTTCTCCAGGCAAAAACACCAGTGTGGGTTGCCATTTCCTTCTCCAATGCATGAAAGTGAAAAGTGAAAGTGAAGTCACTCAGTCGTGTCCGACTCTTAGCGACCCCATGGACTGCAGCCTACCAGGCTCCTCAGCTCATGGGATTTTCCAGGCAAGAGTACTGGAGTGGGGTGCCATTGCCTTCTCCTCAATGTATACTACAGGCTATCAAAATTTATGTTAAAATCCTAACCCACTATGCATTAGGAGGTGGGGTTTTGGGGAGGAAATTAAGACATAAGAGTGGAGACCTTATTAAAGACATTAGTGTCCTTGTAACAGAGACTTGATCTTGTGCTCTTTGGCTCTTCCGTTTCTCCCCTTACCACACTCTCTCTCCTTTCTCTCTCTTCATTATGCAAGGATAATGAGATGATAGCAATCTGCAAACCAGGAAGAAGGCCTTCATCAAGAACCCAACCATACTGGTTTCCTGATCTCAGACTTTTAGCCTTTGGAATCATGAGACATAAGTGTTTTTGGTTAAAGTACTCAGTCTATGATCATCTGTGATAGCAGAATGAACCAGAACAAAGTGTCACATGGAACTCTGATAATCCACACCCTAGCTGTTATATAGGAGAAGGCAGTGGCACCCCACTCCAGTAGTCTTGCCTGGAAAATCCCATGGACGGAGGAGTCTGGTGGGCTGCAGTCCATGGGGTCGCTAAGAGTCAGACACGACTGAGCGACTTCACTTTCACTTTTCACTTTCATGCATTGGAGAAGGAATTGACAACCCACGCCAGTGTTCTTGCCTGGAGAATCCCAGGGACAGGGGAGCCTGGTGGGCTGCCATCTATAGGGTCGCACAGAGTCGGACATGACTGAAGCGACGCAGCAGCAGCAGCAGCTGTCATATGGACTTTCTCACATAGGATTTCAATTTTAAGAACACCAAACATTCCAAAGTTGCCTTGAATTCCAAGACACCACAGTTGTTAGAAAAAGTGTTCTAGCTACAACACAAACATCACCATTTTCTAGTTGTAATAACACTGGCCCTGGAACAAATATTTTATATGCATACCTTGAAATAGGCTCAGGCCATATGTGACAAATGGCTCTCAGTTTTGAATATATTCAAAGCAGTTATATCTATAGACGTCTAAGACAGTAAAATGTATACTCCCAATTCTTAGATGTTGAGCTAAATGGTTTATATATAATATTCTTGATTAGAAACCCAGAGCAAATTCCCTTAAGTTTGTTTTCAGTAAATACTCCTACACAGCCTGAAACACATGGTCATTTTTTCTTATAGTTTCAATGTACTTAATTCAAATCTCAGTGGCAGAGACTGTAGTGTATAGGTATTACAAAAGGGAAAATAGTTAAAAATGAATATGTTGTCAGTTGTTCTATTTTAATTTCTGTTTAAATGATCTCTGAATAAACAAAATATGACTCTGAAAGAACAAATCTACAACGGATTTAGCAGAATGAAAGATTGACTTGCACTTCCTTTACTTGAGAGCTCAGTCATGTCAGACTCTTAAGGACCCCATGGACTGTAGCTTGCAAGCCTCTTTTGTCTGTGGAATTTTCCAGGCAAGACTACTGGAGCAGTTTTCTATTTCCTACTAAAGTGAAATCTTCCTGCCCCAGGGATTGAAACTGTCCCTGGCAGGTGTATTCTTTTACCACTGAGCCACCTGGGAAGCCCAACTTGCACTTAAAAGATTTCAAAAATCTCCTTTTCTGTATCTTTATAAATTAAGAGTATTCAAATTCAAAATGGATTAAAGAGCTAAATACAAAACTGGAAGCCAGAGGATGACATAGGCGGGACACACTTGGACATAAATCCTAGCAGTTTTTTTTTTTT
>NW_011494944.1:1475294-1509212 GCF_000754665.1 Bison bison bison | reverse complement strand
TTTTTTTTTTTTTCCCCTTTGTCTCCTAAAGCAAAGGATTACTTCCAATCTACATTGATTTATGGACCTAACATTCAAGGTTCCTAGGCAATATTGTTCTTTATAGCATCGGACTTTACTTCCATCACCAGTCTCATCCACAACTAGGCATTGTTTTTGCTTTGGCTCAGCCTCTTCATTCTACCTGGAGCTATTTCTGCACTCTTCTCCAGTAGCATATTGGGCACCTATCCAACCTGGGGAGTTCATCTTTCAGTGTCATATCTTTTTTGCCTTTTCATACTGTTTGCGGGTAGTAAAGGCAAGAACACTGAAGTGGTTTGGCATTCCCTTTTCCAGTGGACCAGATTTTGTCATAACCCTCCACCATTACCTGGCACATTGGGTTGCCCTACATGGCATGGCTCATAGTTTCATTGAGTTAGACTGTGAGGCTGAGAGTGAAAAAGCTGGCTTATAACTCAACATTCAAAAAACAAAGATCATGGCATCCAGTCCCATCACTTCATGGCAAGTAAATGGGGAAACAAGGGAAATAGGGACAGATTTTATTTTCTTGGGCTCCAAAATTGCTGCAGATGGTGACTGAAGCCATGAAATTGGAAGATGCTTGCTCTTTGGAAGACAAGCTATTACAAACCTACACAGAGTATTAAAAAGCAGAGACATTACTTTGCTGACAAAGGTCCATCTAGTCAAAGTTGTGTTTTTTCCTGTAGTCACGTATGGATATAGAGTTGGACCATAAAGAAAGTTGAGTGCTGAAGAATTGACGCTTTTGAACTGTGGTATTGGGGAAGTACTCTTGAGTGTCCCTTGGGCTGCAAGGAGATCAATCCAGTCAATCCTAAAGGAAATCAATCCTGAATATTCACTGGAAGGACTGATGCTAAAGCTCAATATTTTGGCCACCTGATGCAAAGAACTGACTCATTAGAAAAGACCCTGATGCTGAGAAATTTGAAGGCAGGAGGAGAAGGGAATGGCAGAGGATGAGGTGGTTGGATGGCATCATGTACTCAATGGACATGAGTTTGAGCAAATTCCAGGGGTTGGTGATGTACAGGGAAGCCTGGAGTGCTGCAGTCCATGGTGTCACAAAGAATCAGACATGACTGAGTGACTGAACTGAACTGAAAGCAAAGGACATAATAACAAAAATAAACAAATGAAGCCTAATTAAATTTTAGGCTTCATGAAAAAGGAAAACAATTACAAAAACAAAAAGACAACCTACTGAATAGGATAAAATATTTGCAAATGATATGACTGATAAGAAGTTAATATCCAATATACATAGATAGCTCATACAACTCACATCAAAAACAAAAGCAATCTGATTAAAAAGTGGGCAGAGGACCTAAACAGACATTTTTTTTTTCCAAAGAGGAAATGTGGATAGCCAACAGCAGGTGGAAAGATGCTCAGCATTGCTAATCATCAGGGAAATGCAAATTAAAACCACAATGAGGTATCATCTCATACTTGTCAGGATGGCTATCATCAAAAAGAACACAAATAACAAATATTGGCCAGGATTTGCAGAAAAGGGAACACTTGTGCACTGCTGGTGGGTATAAATTGGTGCAGCCATAGTGGAAAACAGTATGGAGGTTTCTCAAAAAACTAAAAATATGATCCAGCAATTCCACTTTTGGGTATATATCCAAAAAAAGCAAATCACTAATTCAAAAAGATGCGTCTTCCCCATTGTTCATAACAATATTATTTACAATTGTCAAAATATGGAAGCAACCGAAGTTTCCATCAACAGATGAATAAAGAAGTGGTATATGTATATATGTGTGTGCGTATGTATAGACATACATGCACACATACATACCCAATAGAATACTACTCAGCCATAAAGAATGAAATTTTTCCACATGTCACATCATGTTTAGAGTTGGAAGGCATTATGTAGGTGAAATAAGTCAGAGAAAGATAAATACTGTATGATATCACTTATATATGGAATCTAGAAAACACAACAAAGTACTAAATATAACAAAAAGATGTAAACTCACAGATATACAGAACAAACGAGTGGTTACCAGTGAGGAGAGGGAAGGAGGGAGGGGAAACACAGGAGTAAAGGATAAGAGGTACAAAGAATTAGGCATAAAATAAGCTACAAGGATATATTGTACATCATAGGAAATAAAGCCAATATTGTACAATAACTATAAATGGCATATATAACTTTAAAAACTTTCAACTCACCATAATGTACACCTGTAACATATAATATTGTATAACAACTATGCTTCAATTAAAAACTATTCATTTGACTTAAGACAGAGTTCACTTGCTCCTTGGAAGAAAAGCAATGACAAGCCTAGACAGCATATTAAAAAGCAGAGACATTACTTTGTCAACAAAGGTCTATAGAGTCAAAACTATGTTTTTTCCAGTAGTCATGTATGGATATTGTTTAGTCGCCCAGTTTTGTCCAGCAATTTGCAATCCCATGGTCTGCAGCACACCAGGCTTTCCTGTCCTTCACCATCTCCTGAACCTTGCTAATACTCACATCCACTGATTCGGTGATGCCATCCAACTATCTCATCTGTTCCCCTTCTCCTGCCTTCAATCTTTCTGAGTATCAGGGTCTTTTGTAATGGCTCTTCGCATAGGTGGCCAAAGTATTGGAGCTTCAGCTTCAGCATCTGTCCCTCCAATGAATATTCAGAGTTGATTTCCTTTAGGATTGACTGGTTTGATCTCCTTGCAGTCCAAGGGACTCTCAAGAGTCTTCTCCAACACCACAGTTCAAAAGCATCAATCCCTCAGTGTTCAGCCTCTTTATAGTCCAAACAACTACTATTAGGAGTAACAAGATGATCAAAGGCACTGTTCCTTTTTCTCAGGAAGGTGGATTTCCTTAGTTATAGGATAAGAGAAGTTAGTTCCTCCAATGCCATCTGTTAGCTATGTGAGTTTTCAGAATTTATTGAGACAACTAATATATAGGATTGTGCAAGGCATTGTGCTCTGTATTCTTTGTAATATTGAATTCTATTCTATTAGCTATGCACAATTATTTTTTAAGCAGATATGTATATACATACATACATGCATACCATATATATATATAATTTTCTTTTATTTCAAGTTAACTGAGGCTGAGAGTAGTAGTTTTGCCCAGGTCACAGATTAAGACTCAGGACTCTTACTTCTAGATCCATTTCCTAAACAATTAGCAGGATTGTCTCTCATATGGCCTTTGACATCTTAGATTTTGCTTTTCTAATTGAAAAGTTAGAGGAGGAGTTTTTAACATGAATAAATTTTTGGTTGTGGAGAATTAAAGAAGAATTTTTTTGGAGGGAGGTAGAGTCTAGAATTATATATAATAACTGAAGACATTGAAAAGATCTTTCAAAAAGAAAAAAAATAGGCAAAGGTCTTGTTTAATCTTTTAGAAAGGAACAAGATTGAAATCACTGTTATGCATAAAGTAGGAAAATATCCATATTCAGAGTATTTTAGGTTTGGTAGTATGTCATCAAGGAGATAAAATTATATATAGTGAGTATGAGGTAATAGTGTACTTACGATTTATGATAGGTTGTAGGATTTAAAAGCTAATAATTAGAGGTCAAGAAAATAATCTTTTCTAAGTATAGGAATGTATGAACAATTTTAAAATTTTTCTGAGGAAATGGAATGAAAAGCTTACAAAGAGTTTGCTTAAACAAGATCTTTTAAAAAACAACTTACATTCATGGTAGAAAAAAAAAACAACTGAGTTGATGAAAGAAAATAGGAAACACTGCATTTCCGTATAAAGGAAGTTTATTTCCCAGGATAGTCTATCAGTTAGCAGCTATGTTCATAATGAGTACAATATAGTGCATTTTCATATTCTATTGAACTCTGCACAGCTTCCCCCAAACACAAAACAAATGAACAAGAGCAGAACTCTAGGATTTTACTTATTTCAGTACTGCATAAATATTAAATGCAGGCAGGGAATTGTAAATGGCAAAAGGAGACTCTGCTGAATCTAAATTGTAATGAAAATACCATGGAGAAATTGTGGTCCCAATTGGCTACTTAGGAAGAAATTTTATGTGAATCACAACCCCAAGCCCCTTCAAAAACCTCCACACCATATTATGTTGTTAGGGAGGTTTTGTTGTGCATTCTTCTACTTTTTGTAAGACGGGTCATGTAGATGTAGCTCCTGACAGAAGCCTTATTCTATCCCCCCTAAAATGACACATCCACTCAGTAGACTGATGTTTTTAAGGCCATATTCTGTTCTGTGACTAGCACAATGCCAGGACTCGATAAATATTAAACTAGATAATTAACGGACAATAATAATCAACATTCTGGTTTTAAGAGGCTCCCTCAAACACAGGTTCTGTCTAAAGTGAGTTCTCAGTGTGTTATTATTTCCAGATTCAAAACAGCTTTTACACAAATCACTGAGCATTGGGTTTGAAGTACCCTCTCAAATTGATTCCTTTGTTCAAAAGAAATCATCCATACCTCACTGTCTCTCTAATTCTTAAATGTTAATATTCCATCTCACTCAGCCTGCCATTTTACTCTATAAAATAATTTAAATTCAAAGTGTTGCTTTAAAACCTGTGTAATCTTTGATATATGTGTGAACCTTAAAATATATCATTATATTTATTTGTAAAAGATCATTAACAATTAAATGTGTACAAAATGAGAATATTCTGATCACTTGTCATCAATTCTTTTTAGAGACATTTGAGCCACAAAATATAATGTGTCCAGAATATCACAGACACAGTCCAACATGAAGTAGAATGCTACCTTCCATTCCCTGGTCAAAGTGCCTTTAGTACCTCCCATTATAAAGGCTGCAAATTTCTCTCTTGCTTGTCATGATCCCCTTTTCTCTTAAGCTCATTATTTGATGGATTGTTTAGATTTTTTGGTAGAATGAATGACATGCCACTCTCTTCAGCATTAGGAAAATTAAGCTTATATATTAACATGCTGCTACTGCTAAGTTGCTTCAGTTGTGTCCGACTCTGTGCGACCCCAGAGACAGCAGCCCACCAGGCTCCCCCGTCCCTGGGATTCTCCAGGCAAGAGCACTGGAGTGGGGTGCCATGGCCTTCTCCGATATATTAACATGAAAGGACCTCTAATATTGTAAACAGAAGAAAACAATTACCATTCCACACTGGTTCAAAGTTCTCAATATGTGTTCTATACATTATTGGGAAACTGGTTAAACATACAGAATCTGCATCTCTGGGAAAGGAACAAGAAAATATGCCGTCTTCCAAGTTTTATGTGTTATTCTTTCTGCAACAATTGAAAGAAAACCAAAAAAATTTACCACCATCCACCTGTGGTATGGTAAAATTTATCATAAATATTAGAAACAACTAAAATATATTTGTTAAAATCTAATCATGATCTACCAGTGGAATTCACTGCCCTAATAAATATTAATGTCAGAATGAGTGAACCTATTAATTTCCAATGGGAAAATTATTTTTCAGGATACATAGAAATGTGACTGTGTAAGTCAGGCAGCCATTTCAATGAAAAAGTCTAAAAGAAATACCATCACTTTAGATGGCATGGCAAATCGAATTTCTTCCCTAGACAAAACATCTTTCTTAGTGTCACCTTATTTTTGGCCCCATTACTGTTTTCTTAAATAAATGATACAAATTTTCATTTTGTCTTCTACTCTGCAGTTTCCCCTATCTTTGAAGTGTTGCGCTTCTTTGAAATCTGGCAGGTTTTGGCAAGTCACTCAAGCAAGAGATGAAAATCGATGTAGTTTTGCATGAGTTTAAAGCACAAAACTGGCCTTCAAAAAAATCAATCAATCATTAGAGTGTAATTTGATGTGTAAACATAAAAGTTATCACTGTTTTAGCTCTGTTTTTTAGGAGAAGAAAACAGGAATTTAAAGATAAATTATCTTCACTGGTCTCCATCTAGACTATATGCTCATGCTTTGAAACTTAGAACCTTCAGAAGAATTTATTAGTGGACCACTAATATAAATTTGGAAGAGTTATGGAAAATGCAAAGCAAAACAAAAATAACTCAAGAAGTGGGGGGAAAAAAAAACCTCAAAGCATCTTATGTTATTGTGTCATTGTATTCATAATTATAGTTGAACTGTTCAAATCATATTTAAATGTTATATGCATATATCCATATATTGATTCTCACTCAGAGGAAATATACATTTTCCAAACCAGATTAAATTTCAAAATACCAAGTGTTCCCGTCATTGATCTAGTTACTGATCTCATTCATGAAGTCTCCACCCTCATAACCTGATAATCACCTCCTAAAGGCTCCATCTCCTAATATAATCACATCAAAGGTCAGGATTTCAACATATGAATTTTAGAAGATGCAAACATTTAGTCCATAACACTAGGTGGGATTCCCATGTGACACTATCGGTAAAGAGCCACCTGCCAATGCAGGAGCCTTAAGAGATGCAGGATTGATCCCTGGGACAGGAAGATCCCATGGAGAAGGGCATGGCAACCCACTTCAGTATTCTTGCCTGGAAAATCGCATAGGTCATAAGTCTTGTGGGCTACGGTCCATAGGGTCACAAAGAGGCAAACAAGGCTGAAGTGACTTAGCATGCACACACTTACTATGTGACTCATAGATCATAATTTTAAATATTATTATATAATTTTATATTTTATATATTATTATATACTTTTATATGTAAATATAAAATATACTTTTATATGTAAATATAAAATATAATTTTATATGTAAATCTAAAATATACTTTTATATGTAAATCTAAAATATACTTTTATATGTAAATCTAAAATATACTTTTATATGTAAATCTAAAATATACTTTTATATTTACATTTAAAAATCTATTATGTTTTTAAAATCTGGAATATTGCTCAAAGAGAAATAAAGGCTCTAGTAATTGCTTAATATATCTGAGTGTCTAAATTGTCTAATATCTCAGGACAAACTTCAGAAGGGATGGCACCCAAGTAATATGATCAACGCTATAAGATCCATAGAATGAGTGAGTGATAGTCACTAAGTCATGGACAACTCTTTGCAACCCCATGGACTATTGCCTGCCAGGCTCCTCTGTCCATGGAATACTCAAGGCAAGAATACTGGAGTGGGTTGACATTTCCTTCTCCATAACCTGGTTATAATATTTTCCCCTAGAATTCCTCAATGTGTACCATAAAAAAATTTGTGAAGATTAGTTTTCACTTCTTAAAAACACTTTTAATCAGAGAAGACAGTCAGTTTCTACTTAATGTTCAGAGAACTAAACCAGAAAGAATTCTATGCTGTCAATCGTGCTTAGAAAGCTGACCTCAGGCTGGCCTATGCAGTTAGCAATCAGTGCTCTGCAAAATTATCCAGTTTCTGTTACCATGAAAATGCCAATATCCTACACAGAGCAGCATCTGGAAAATCAATAAAGAAACTCAAAGTCTGCATCAATGGCAGAAAAATAAGTATTTTACTAGCGGTTTTTTGTTCCAGCAGGAAGTAATCCATGGTGCCTTTTTTGATTAAGAGATAAGAGTTAGGACAAATGAACGTTTTAGAAGTTTCACAGTATCAGCCTGTGGATAAATATCACAATAATTGAAACTGTAATTGCATGTAATTTCCTTCCCACATCTAAGTCTAGCCTTTCTTCTACAGTACTCCCAGTGTTATCCAATGGGATGTATTAAATATTGCTACTCTGGGGATGAAAGACAATGGAAATATGAGTTATCTGTGTTGGGCAATATACATGAGACTGAGTTTGAATAATTGCTATTTTCTCAGATAATTTTCTAGCACCCAACTGAAGAAGAGATGCTCCAATTACAGAAGAATAATGTGTAAGAAGAAAACACTCAAGTTCAAATTAAAATGCTCTCAGTTTTAAGAACTCTTTGATTTATTCCCTAAATGGAAGAGCAGTCCAGTTTAGAAAGTTGATGTTTCTAACTGGCTTTCAGTAAGAAAAGTGATCATTATTGGATCAAATCAGGGAAGTTGGGGAGCCATTGAACCTGCTCTAATATACATTCTCCTGTGTATCAGAAGTTATGATGGTTATACATCATTTTGCAATAATAAGCTAATATTTACTGCACAGGCCAATAAATTTTCTGTTAGAAAGACCTAGAAGTTTTGTGTGTGTTTTTTTTCTTTTTAGTTATAATTTTTCAAATTTAGAGTAATATTTTATTTTCTCTATAAAATGTTAAGCCACAAATAGGAATATAACATCATCAGCAATAACAACACAAAATGCACCTTTTTGTCAAAAATTCCAGCCCTTTTTCTGCCCCAGAATAAATTATTACTGCTCACTTGATGTGTAAACCTCTGGTGCTTTTTATATACTTTGACACTATAAGTGAATGGACAAGTACAAACATATATTAACTTACATGTTCAAACAGATTCACACATTGTTTCAAAGACAGGTATGTGCTTCACATAAATGAGATTCTGTTTTAGAGCTATTGTTCTATCTTTGATCAACTGACACTGAATCTTGGAGTTTGCTCATCTCAGTTAAGGAGAGTCTGTCTTATTCTTTTCAACTGCTGCAATGCATTCTCTAGCATAGATTTTCAATATTTCATTTAAATACCCATATTGGTCAGCCTCCTGGTAGTTCCTATTCTCCTAACAGCAAACACTGTTGTAGAAATCCTGTATACGTAGACTTATGTAAACTAAGAATATTTCTTCAAAATGAATTCAAAGAAGAAAATGGCCGAGTAAAAGAGAACATGTTCATTTTCAATTTGAAAGACAACCAAATTTACATCTCAAAAACTCACCAGTTTATACTCCAGAAAGAGTCTAAAAGAGTGCTAACCAGGATAATACTTGGGAATTATTGTTTTTGTTTTTTTTTTACATTTTTGTGAAACTGATGACTAAAGAAGAGCAATCTAGCTCTTTATATATTTATGGCCATTAAAAATCTACTTGAAAATATGGGGAGCACTTAAAATTTTTATTATTTTCTTGTTAATAATTGGAATTTTGACTTTTTCTAATTGGTTATTATGGCCTTTATAAATACTCAGAGTAACCAAACACATTCATTTCATTATAATTATATACACACATTTACATTTGTATATTATATGCAAAATATACCTAACTCTATTGTATATAGGTATGTTTACATATACATTTTCCTACATATATATAGGCTATTTAAGTTTTTCACTTGTATCTGTGGGAGGGGGGGATGATTTGGGAGAATGGCATTAAAACATGTATAATATCATACAAGAAACGAATCACCAGTCCAGGTTCAATGCAGAATACAGGAAGCTTGGGGCTGCTGCACTGGGATGACCCAGAGGGATGGTATGGGAAGGGAGATGGGAGGGGGTTCAGGATGGGGAACACGTGTACACCCGTGGCAGATGCATGTTGATGTATGGCAGAGCCGATATAATATTGTAAAGTAAAATAATAATAATAATAATAATGATAAAATTTAAAAAAAGTTTCTTATCAACCAGTTTTATTTTTTAATAGTTCAATTAAATCTATCAATTTTTTAAAAAAGCTTTGGGATTTTATGTCTCTTTTAGAAATACTTCAAATATTTTAGACATATTTGCTTATGATATATTTCTGAAGCTTGTTTTGCATACATCTGTTAATCAATTTGTAATGTATTGCAGGGAATGATATAAAAAAAAAAAGGAAGGATACATGGGATTTAAAGGGGATAAGAGTCTGATAGACATGGAAAGATTTACTATGGTGAAAATGTCATTTTTCTCCAAAGCAATCTCTACATTTAAAGCAACCCCATTCAAAATGTCCAAAGTATTATTTGAGGACCCTGACAACTTGCTACTAAAATTAATATTGATAAAGGAGAATCTAGTAGAACCAAAACACATACAAAGATACATAACATGGAATGAGCACAGGACTTATGAAAAAATTATAAATTTATGAAAAGTAAGACAATGATTAGAAGGAGACAGATTGTTAAAGGATAAATTAGGAGACACAGACCTCCATACACATGAGAGTTTAGTATAATAGGGGTGGATAAAATGGATCCTCAGAAGAAAACAATATTTCTTTTCCAACAAATAGAGCTAGAAAATTTAGTTATCTGTAAAAATAATAAATAAAATAAAATGGGCCATCTCTTTACATGATACAAATAAACTCCAAAAGGATTCAGAACTTGTATATCCAAAGTCAAACTGTAGATGCTTAGAAGAAAATACAGAGACCTTGATGTTGGAATGTATAACTTAAATAAGAGCATACAAGCACTAAACAGAAAGAAAAAAACTGTCTACATTAAACGAAAACTTTTGTTCATTATTTGTTACTTTAAGGAAAGACAAGTTGAAAACAGATATCTGCAATACATAAACCAGGGCTTTCCAGGTGGCACTAGTGGTAAAGACAATATCATGTATGAAACGAGTCTCCAGTCCAGGTTCAATGCACGATACTGGATGCTTGGGGCTGGTGCACTGGGACGACCCAGAGGGAGGGTGTGGGGAGGGAGGAGGGAGGAGGGTTCAGGACGGGGAACACAGGTATACCTGTGGCGGATTCATTTCGATATTTGGCAAAACTAATACAATATTGTAAAGTTTAAAAATAAAATAAAATTAAAAAAAAAAAAGAAGACATGTAGGTGGCCAACAGGCACATGAAAAGATGCTCAACTTCAGTAATCCTCAAGGAAATGTAAATCCAAACCTTAATGTGATATCACTTCACACCTGTCAGAATGGCTGTTATCAAAAAGATAAGAAATAGCAGTGTTCCTTGTTCTGGCCTGGAGTTCCACTCCAGCATAGCATTTGAGCCAGAGGCTCCCAGCCACCCTCCCCACTCCCCACACACACCTGGCAGAGCCCCTGTTGACAGTGTTGGTGCACTGTGACTCTGAGGTAGGGGCAGGAGGTGAAGTATCCATGAGGATTGGGATTTGCTTGATGGGTGATGTGAAACGGACTTCTCACGGACAAGCCTGAGATGAGGTGCCTGAGGCATCCAGAGCACCTGGGTGTTAATCATCCCATAACTCACCTACCTGACTCTGTAGAACTTCTGTGAGATCTGGTTTCTGGAAAAAGTATAGATCCTAAGTCCTGTTTCCATGGTTTTCTATGTTGCTCCTGACACTTAGTGCATCACAGACCATCCCCTCTCTGACCCTCCATCAGAACTTGCACTTATACAAAAAAGAGAGGGGAAAAAAAAAAAAAAAATTCAGCCTAACACCATCTGCCTCAGACTTCCACAGATTCAGGCACACTCCATATACCAAATACAATCAAAATATATCCATCCCTTCCTAATAAGCTCTGGTATTGTGGGAGGAATTTTCATGAGGTTTATTTCATGTTTTATTGAACTCACCCTCTGAAAAATTATCCCTATGGTGGTAATCATCTAATTAGAAAAGGCAGTACAAAATCCATCCCTGACTATAGCTGAAGTGATCAATATCATTAACTCAGCCCAGGAAGACATTCTGGTTATCCTCAACCCATCATGGAGATGATGCTGTACAGAGCCTCAGTTTCCACATTGTGGAGAATATACCCCACAGGATGTCTGCTTCCACATGAATATTTTCTTTAGACTCCCAGGTAGATTACTAACTACTTTTCATATTTATTCAGCACACCTTACTCCTCTTTATCACATTGATCTGTGTCTACTTATTTTGCTGTGTGTCTCATTAGCCTATGCCTTCTTCAAAATGAGGTCTTGCTGTGTTCATTTTTTGTATTTCCATCAGCATTGGTATAATGCATTGTAATATATGCTTTCAGAAAATTGTATTAAAGAAATGTCTGTAAGAAAAAAAAAAAAAAAGAACACACCTATCAATGCAGGAGATGTAAGAAATTAGGGTTTGATCCTTGGGTTGGGAAGAGAGCACAGCAACCCATTCCAGTACTCTTGTCTGGAGAATCCCATGGACAGAGTAGTCTGGCAGGCTATGGTACATAGGGTCGCAAAGAGTTAGACACGACTGAAGCAACTTAGGAGCAGGATATAGCAACCCACTCCAGCACTCTTGCCTGGAAAATTCCATGGACAGAGGAGCCTCGTAGGCTACAGTCCATGGGGTCACAAAGAGTCAGACATGACTGAGCAACTTCAGGGAAGCAACTTAGTATGCATGCCAATACATAAGCTAAAAAAGAATTAATTAATAAGATATTAATAAAAAAATTAATTTAAACATCACAGATTCCCTGATAGCTCAGATGGAAAAGAGTCTGCCTGCAGTGCTGGAGACCCAGGCTTGATCCCTGGGTCAGGAAGATCCCTTGGAGAAGGGAATGGCAACCCACTCCAGTATTCTTGCCTGGAAAATCCCATGGATGGAGAAACCTGACAGGCTACAGTCCATGGGGTCACAAAGAGTCAGATGTGACTGAGCAATGTCACTTCACTTCACTTCTACAAAGGTAAACATCAAAAATATCCTCAGAAAGTTAAGGAAATTCATACTAGTAATATTCTGCTATATGATGTTTATTTTTTAAGCCTATCAGAAATTCTATGAAACTATCAATGTTACAAGTATATAGTGCTCACTAGGCCAAACTTCTCTCCCAATAGTTTAAAATTATCTTACTTAGATTTGTTTTGTTGAGATAGTTCATGATACACATGTAGTGATAAGGAATATTAATAATATAGAGATATCCTGCATACTCTTTCCAGTTTTTCCCAATGATCAGATCAGATCAGTCACTCAGTCGTGTCAGACTCTTTGCAACTCCATGAATCGCAGCACGCCAGGCCTCCCTGTCCATCACCAACTCCCGGAGTTCACTCAGACTCACGTCCATCGAGTCAGTGATGCCATCCAGCCATCTCATCCTCTGTCATCCTCTTCTCCTCTTGCCCCCAATCCCTCCCAGCATCAGAGTCTTTTCCAATGAGTCAACTCTTCCCATGAGGTGGCCAAAGTACTGGAGTTTCAGCTTTAACATCATTCCTTCCAAAGAAATCCCAGGGCTGATCTCCTTCAGAATGGACTGGTTGCATCTCCTTGCAGTCCAGGGGACTCTCATGAGTCTTCTCCAACACCACAGTTCAAAAGCATCAATTCTTCGGCACTCAGCCTTCTTCACAGTCCAACTCTCACATCCATACATGACCACAGGAAAAACCATAGCCTTGGCTAGACAAACCTTTGTTGGCAAAGTAGTCTCTGCTTTTGAATATGCTATCTAGGTTGGTCATAACTTTCCTTCCAAGGAGTAAGCATCTTTTAATTTCATGGCTGCAGTCACCATCTGCAGTGATTTTGGAGCCCCAAAAAATAAAGTCTGACACTGTTTCCACTGTTTCCCCATCTATTTCCCATGAAGTGATGAGAATGGATGCCATGATCTTCATTTTCTGAATGTTGAGCTTTAAGCCAACTTTTTCACTCTCCACTTTCACTTTCATCAAGAGGCTTTTGAGTTCCTCTACACTTTCTGCCATAAGGGTGGTGTCATCTGCATATCTGAGGTTATTGATATTTCTCTCCGGCAATCTTGATTCAAGCTTGTGTTTCTTCCAGTCCAGCATTTCTCATGATGTACTCTGCATATAAGTTAAATAAACAGGGTGACAATATACAGCCTTGACGAACTCCTTTTCCTATTTGGAACCAGTCTGTTGTTCCATGTCCAGTTCTAACTGTTGCTTCCTGACCTCCATACAAATTTCTCAAGAGGCAGATCAGGTGTTCTGGTATTCCCATCTCTTGAAGAATTTTCCAGAGTTTATTGTGATCCACACAGTCAAAGGCTTTGGCATAGTCAATAAAGCAGAAATAGATGCTTTTCTGGAACTCTCTTGCTTTTTCCATGATCCAGCGAATGTTGGCAATTTGATCTCTGGTTCCTCTGCCTTTTCTAAAACCAGCTTGAACATCAGGAAGTTCACAGTTCACATATTGCTGAAGCCTGGCTTGGAGAATTTTGAGCATTACTTTACTAGCGTGTAGTACAATATCACAGCCAGGATATTGACATTGATACAATCCAAAGTTGTTTTTCAAATTTATGCAGTTTTACCTGGAAAATTAATATAATTAGTAATTCATTACAGGACTTCCCTGGTGGCTAAGCTGGTAAAGAATCTGCCTGCAGTGTGGGAGACCTTGGTTTAATCCGTGGTTTGGGAAGATCCCTGGAGAAGGCAATGGCTAACCACTCCAGTATTCTGGCCTTGAGAATTCCATGGACTGCCTAGTCCAAGGGGTTTCAAAGAGTCGGACATGACTGAATGACTTTCACTATCACTTTACAGGCAAATGGGGTGTGGGGTGTCCTATCTTCCAAGACTTATTGCCTAAACAGAGAGAACTATGCTACCAACTTTCAAACCTTTCACCCAGAAAGGACCTGATATATTTATGCTCATATATATTGAAAAAAGCAAGAGAGAAGTTCCTAAGACAGTATTCTTGAATAGTAATAATAATTCATAGGAAACAGACTTTAGAAAATTATTCAGACTTTTTTTTTTCCTGTTCAATTTTTTCATTGGATGTTTCTGGCATCATCCATACAATATTTGTTCCAGAAAGAGAAACAGTAAATGCTTGGTGGCATTTCCTCTCCTGTGATTTGTGAGACCATTAAAATTACCAGTGAAATCTTCAATATATTCTGATCCTGACAGATGTATTTTGCTGGGCAAGGGCCTTTATACACTACCAAAAAAAGTGCACATAAAAAGTATTAGCACATCTGAACAATTTTCAATTCAATTAATCAACACCTACCACCATCTCTCTGGCCTAAATTTACTTCTACCTTTGGAAAAAATGATTGGTTAAAAAATATTCATCGACTTCTTTGTCTCTTTTAAAATATTTAATTTGTATTTATATTACTTTCCCAAAGTTACAAAATGTTGGAAACAGTAGCAGAACTTATAGTCCCATAGCTTTTCTCTTTCATTATAATTCTATTTCTTTTTTTCTGTAGTGAAGAGGAATTTAACAAATATAATAAAATAATTAATTCAGAAAAGTGGACATTAATTAGCTATCAAATATATCATGAAGGACTCTAAAATATCGCTCAAGTTATAGTAAAATTAAGAGCCCAGAAAGATAAAGTTGTAAGAATCTATGGCAATTTAGAATCAAAATTTGAGGGGGAAATTTTTCAGTATATCCTCAAAAAAAGTAAAACTCATCAAAAAAAAAAAAAAAAGGAATGATTTAAAGTACATACACTGCTAACTCACTTCAGTCATGTCCGACTCTGTGCGACCCCATAGACGGCAGCCCACCAGGCTTCCCGTCCCTGGGATTCTCCAGGCAAGAACACTGGAGTGGGTTGCCATTTCCTTCTCCAATGCATGAAAGTGAAAAGTGAAAGTGAAGTAGCTCAGTCGTGTCCGACTCTGACGACCTCATGGACTGCAGCCTACCAGGCTCCTCTGTCCACGGGATTTTCCAGGCAAAAGTACTGGAGTGGGGTGCCATTGCCTTCTCCAATGCGTGAAAGTGAAAAGTGAAAGTGAAGTTGCTCAGCCGTGTCCAACTTTTTGCGACCCCATGGACTGTAGCCCACCAGGCTCCTCTATCCATGGGGTTTTCCAGGCAAGAGTACTGGAGTACATACAAGCACACAAATATTCCAATACACACACACACAGCTACAAATTAGCAAACTATTTCATGTCATTCACTAAAAAATTCTCTAAAATGTATCATAAAATTAATTAATCAATTCATGTAAACTGAATTTATTAGGAAATTAAGAATTCTATATAAAGAAGTCAGAATATCTAATAATATGAAATTTTCAATAAGTATATATAATATCAATATTCAGTAAAGTGGGAAAGAAGCTTATTAAAACACAAAGGATTTTTGCCAAATTGTGCTTAGTTAGAATAGAAAGGGAAGGGGAGGTATAATGACATCTTTTTAATAAGGCAAGATTTAAGTATAAATGTTGCAGACCATGATAGTTGTTTCATTTTCAACCATCAAGAAGTTTCCATTATTTGAAGACTCTCAAGTTGCATCTACATGGGTTATAAACAATTCAACTGAGGGGAGACAAAGAAACAGAAGGAATCGGGAGAAAATAAGGTATGGGAATAGGGATGGAGATTAAAGGAGAGAGGAAGAATTTAATTAGAATTCAATTGAGTCAATAATTTAGTGAAAATAAAGTATTCCCTATTGACCCAAACAGCAGCACTGGGTAACACCTATCTTATCTTGCCATTCCTCTCAGCTACATATTGACTACGCAGGTTTTGGAACTTGTTCACGTCTATACTTTTGACTTGCATTGAATTACCCATTGCTACCATAGCTTAATAACTCTTAAGCAAATACTGGAATTGCTGAGATTTATTGACAATATAACTTTACCAGTAAAGTATGAGATAACAAAACGGCACTGTGAATTTTAAGTGAAGCACAATATGGTATTTCTTTTGGCTAGGAGAGTTTGCAGCTAAATTCCAGAAACATATAAAGCTATTCTTGTAACTATATGGCTCATTCAGCACTGCACATAAAACTGAAACACTGAAGTATGCTGATTGATCAATAAAGTTTGTGGCTCCATTTGTAAAATGTGCAAAAATTAAACCATTTCACTATTTGGTTCAGTAAGTTAAGTATATAATGGTTCAAACAGTATATTATGCATTTGAAGTCAAGCAAATTACAGACTGCAATCTAGTCAACCACAAAAAATTATATTTCAGTGATTAGGCTAAGAATATTAAGTTTGAAATAAAATTAGTAAGTGGACGGATAATTACACAAAATGCTAATTAGTCAGTGAATTTCCTTTATCTGTCATCCTCTTTTAAGCACTTTTAATATCTAAGAATTTATTTAACACATGGCTTTCATTTGGAAAGCATCCTTCTTAATAATAATAGTATGTGTGAAAATGCATTTATCACATTTTAAAATTTTATACTTTATATGACAGAAATGCATTAATCCAATACATGAGAGTGTTTTGTTAACTGAACTCAAGTTCTAAAAATCTAGTTACTTATAGGTTGGTCCAAGACCAGTAGTTATTTCCCATACAAAGGAATGAAAGTATGGAGCATTATAAGCTATGTTTTCCAAGAAGGTTCAACTCTTTCAGTTGATTTTATATGTGGTAATGGTTATAAAATAAACATCTCTCTTAAGTGAGGGTTTTGGAAGATGCTGTTTCCTAGGAACTATGGTTCAGAGAGTTCAAAATTCCAATTAGAGCTGCATATGGAAGCCTTGCTCCACAGCACCATTTGGAAATATTTGTAATACAGGGAAGGTGTCTCATCTAGTAACAAGTTGTTTTTCAGAATGGTAAATGACACATTTAAGGTAAAGAGGATTCAGTTCAATGGACAAAAGTTTATAATCCTCTGACTTAGTAAGGTTAGGCATAGAAGACAAGTAGAAAACAAAATCTCTCTTCTCAAGGAACCTACAACCTTTTGGAGAAATAAGCTTATGTACAGAAAATAAAACAATATGAGGAAATAACTGTAATATTATAATATATGATAAAGATAACAGGTTCTGTGACTTTTTATAAATAGGGAAAGCTTGTGTAATTTGCAGGACTTGAAATATTGGTAGGATTGTGCCAAAAGAAATGAACATGACATTTCTGTATCTCAGCCTTGCTACATCAAGAACACTGTGAATAATTAGCTTCAAGATCAGCTTGGTTTAGAAAGAGTCTAGGCTATTCCACACACCTCATGCCATTGGAATTGATGAGTAATTCAGCTACAGAGCTTGAAGCATCCCGATTCATCATGTTGCATGTAATATGCTGCAGAAAATTAGCAGCTAATTTTGGATAGAGAAAACACGCTCAGATTTTGGGGTAACTGGAGGACAGGATATCTTGGATTTAACCTCATTGCAGTCAGAATTTGCTATAACATTAGGAAGAATAAAACTATGATAATTGCAGTATTTTAGGAAAATTAGATTTAGTTCTAAATAGGCCTTGAGGAAGACGGAGATTATGAGAGGAGATTAATTATTTCATTAGCCAGGCATAAGCTTTTGAGAGCTAGAATCAGATGACTATAAATGGAAATGAGAGCTGAGTTTTAATTTAAAGAGACTATTGACAGGACTTGATGATGGAAAAATAAGGATGGAAGTATGTAAAGGGTCTAATATGATTCTCGATTTTGAAATACTTTTTATACATGTGCAGGGCAGAAAAGAAGTGTCTTGAGAAATATAGGACAAGGGTATAAGAAATAGAGAGGGATGAAACTTATTAGAGGTATCTGTAAAGAGTTAAGGCATATGGCTTTGGTTAGTATACATGAAAGCAAAGGGTAGATGTCTGAGAACTGAAATTCAGAGTGAGTTTTACCTTTGCTAAAGGTAAGGAGGAGTGTAGGAGAGAAATGAAATTAATAAAACTGAAAGATGTTAGGCATAGAGGAAAAGAAGAGCTAGAAGGATGAGATGTCATAAACACCAAGATAAATTATTTTCTTTTTTTCTTTTCTTTTTACTTATTTATTTTATTATTATTTTACTTTACAATATTGTATTGGTTTTGCCATACATCAACATGCATCCACCAAGGGTGTACACGGGTGTTCCCCATCCTGAATCCCCCTCCCACCTCCCTCCCCATAATTTCTAAAAAATCAGTACATTTGAAATTTACCAAGAAATCAAGAATAGAAGAAATGGAAAAATCAGGTCACAGGACTTGGAGAGAAAAATCAGAGAGTGTAACTAAATCGATGAAGGCCAAAGAATTCTGTTTAATAACTGTGAAACCTGTAACTGTTTTTAAATGATAGGAAAAGGACCATCAATAAAATTGTGTAAGATATTGATTGAATATGTACTACGTGTCCTGAATAATTATAGTTGATGAGGAGCACCATGGTGAGCAAGACAGGCACAGGAATTGCTCTAATGAAGTTTATACTCTAGTAGAGATAATCAGTACATAATCAGGCAGATAAATATAATTTCATGTAGAAATAGGGGTCTCCCCTGGCGCCTCAGTGGAAAGAATCTGCCTGCAGTATAGGAGATGAAGGAGAGGCAGTTTCAGTCCCTGTGTTGGGAAGATCCCCTGGTGTATGGCATGGCAACCCACCCCAGTATTCTTGCCTGGAAAATTCCATGGATAGAGGAGTCTGGCAGGTTACCATCCATGGGGTCACAAAAGAGCTGGACACTACTGAAGTGACTGAGCATTCATGCACACACACAGGCAGAAATAAGAACGTGGAAAAAGTATATTATTAGATGGGAATGGTATTTTTGACAATATAGTAACAAAAAGTCTCATGAAGGAAATTATATAATTTTTTCAGCAAGTTTGTTGAATAGTGAATGAGGGAAAATATGTCATGAAATGAGATCAAGGTGGATAGGTAAAATCCACATTATGTAGGATCATGTGGACTTTGTAAGTCATTTGGTCAGCCATTCTTTGGTTTTACATATACTAATAATACAATATTTTTGTTTGCTTGTATTTAAAAGCTCACCTTTGCTATTTTACAGACCATTGTTTATGGGGTAGAAATGGAAATAGATGAAGTTTATTGGAATACACTATGTGAAAGATGCTGGTGGCTTGAAATCAAGATTGCTGGGTACAACCTGTGAGATAATATGCAATGACTCTGCTTAGATGGACACAATAAAGGACAGAAATGGTGTGGACCTAACAGAAGCAGAATATATCAAGAAGAGGTGGCAAGAATACACAGAAGAACTACACAAAAAAAGATCTTAATGACCCAGATAACCATGATGGTATGATCACTGACCTAGAGCCAGACATCCTGGAGTACAAAGTCAAGTAGGCCTTAGGAAGCATCACTACGAACAAAGTTAATGGAGGTGATGGAATTCCAGTTGAGCTATTTCAACTCCTAAAAGATGATGTAGTTAAAGTGCTGCACTCAATATGCCAGCAAATTTGTAAAACTCAGCCATGGTCACAAGACTGGAAAAAGTCAGTTTTCATTCCAGTACCAGACTGGCAATGCCAAAGAATGTACAAATGACTGCACAATTGTACCCATCTCACATGTTATCAAAGTAATGCTTAAAATTCTCCAAGCGAGGCTTCAATAGTATGTGAACCAAGAACTTCCAGATGCCGAAGTTGAACATAGAAAAGGCATAAGGAACCAGAGATCAAATTGCCAACATCCACTGGATCATTGAAAAAGCAAGATAATTCCAGAAAAAAAAAAAATCTGACTCTGCTTGATTGACTATGCCAAAGCCTTTGACTGTGTGGATCACAGCAAACTGTGGAAAATTCTGAAAGAGACTGGAGTACCAGACCACTTGACCTGCCTTTTGAGAAACCTGTATGTAGGTCAAGAAGCAACAGTTATTACTGACTATGGAACAACAGACTGGTTCCAAATAGGAAAAAGAGTACGTTAAGGCTGTATATTGTCACCCTGCTTATTTAACTTGTATGCAGAGTACATCATACAAAATACCAGGCTGGATGAAGCATAAGCTGGAATCAAGATTGCTGGGAGAAATATCAATAACCTCAGATATACAAATGACACCACCCTTCTGGCAGAAAGTGAAGAGGAATTAAATAGCCTCTTGATGAAAGTGAAAGATGAAAGTGAAAATGCTGGCTTATAATTTAATTTTCAAAAAACGAAGATCATGGCATCTGGTCCCATCGCTTTAGAGCAAATAGGGGCAACAATGGAAACAGGGACACACTTTATTTTCTTGGGCTCCAAAATTACTGAAGATGGTGACTGCAGGCATGAGATTAAAAGACTCTTGCTCCTTGGAAGAAAAGCTATGACAAACTCAGAATATTAAAAACCAGAGACATTACTCTGCTGATAAAGGTCCATCTAGTCAAAGCTGTACTTTTCTAGTAGTCATATATGGATGTGAAAGCTGGACCATAAATAAAGCTGAGCGCCAAAGAACTGATGCTTTTGAACTGTTGTGTTGGAGAAGACTCTTGAGAGTCCATTGGACTGCAAGAAGATCCAAACAGTTTATCCTAAAGGAAATCAGTCCTGAATATTCATTGGAAAGACTGATCCTGAAGCTTAAACTCCAATATTTCAGCCACCTGATGTGAAGAACTGACTCATAGGAAATAACTCTGAAACTGGGAAAGATTGATATCAGGAGGAGAAGGGAATGACAGAGGATGAGTTGATTTGATGGGGTGAGTTTGAGCAACCTCTGGGAGTTGGTGATGGACAGGGAATCAGGTGCACTGCAGTCCATGGGGTCACAGAGAGTTGAACACAACTGAGCAACTGAACTGAACTGACTTTGGTTACACTTACACAATTTAGAAGAGAAAAAAAAAAAAAAAAAAGAACAATGGCCACATTCTCGATGGTGGGGAGGTAGATTCAATATGGACCTGGTAGATTAATAGGATGTGAGAATGGAAATAAACAGAAGGATTGAAGGTGATTTTAAGCCCTTGGTTTATGGTAGAATGGAGAGAATGATGTAGCTATTAGCTTAGGTTTGGCAAGACTTGGTTTGGTGAGGCTTGGTTTGAGCAGGAAATTGAAAGGTAGCATAATAGTATAAGATAAGTTTGACATAGCTATTGAATGAATATTCAAGAGAAGATATCAGCTAAGAAAATCACATGTGAATCTGAATCTCAGAAGACCTATCAGTGTTTGAAATGTAATCATGGAGGTAATCAACATATAAAAGCTATTTAATGCATAGGACAAGTACATTTCATAGAAAGAAATTAGAAAATAGATAATTCAAGGACTGAATTTTGGGACTCAGAGGTGAAATGAAAAGGAGAGTGCAAAGGTGTATCAGAAGCTAAGTAACAAAAGTATTTCAGAGACAGGAATCAGGCAGTTGCGTAAGATGGTAACTGAAAAGCAATCACCTGATTGAAGTTAATTAGGGCTTCCCTGGTGGCTCAGAGGTTACAGCATCTGCCTGCAATGCGGGAGACCAGGGTTCGATCCCTGGGTTGGGAAGATCCCCTGGAGAAGGAAATGGCAACCCACTCCAGTACTCTTGCCTGGAGAATCCCATGGACAGAGGAGCCTGGTGGGCCTCAGTTCACGGGGTCACAAAGAGTCAGGACATGACTGTGCAACTTCACTTTCAGGGCTACAAAGAGACTTGAATACATTGAGACAGCAAGTATGCACTTTTTTTAAAGGGGCTAAAAGAGGCAAAAGGAAACATAAGAGAGAGGGGTATAATAATATTTCTAGAGATAGTTAATAGTATAACTTGCTTTTCAGTTCAGTTCAGTTCAATTGCTCAGTCGTGTCCGACTCTTTGCGACCCCATGAATCGCAGCACGCCAGGCCTCCCTGTCCATCACCAACTCCCAGAGTTCACTCAGACTCACGTCCATCGAGTCAGTGATGCCATCCAGCCACCTCATCCTCTGTCGTCCCCTTTTCCTCCTGCCCTTAATCCCTCCCAGCATCAGAGTCTTTTCCAATGAGTCAACTCTTCGCATGAGGTGGTCAAAGTACTTGCTTTTAGGCCAATGCAAATAATCCAATAGAATGAAAAATGGGTAGTAGTGGAAAGCTATACCAGACCACCTGATCTGCCTCTTGAGAAACCTATATGCAGGTCAGGAAGCAACAGTTAGAACTGGACATGGAACAATACACTGGTTCCAAATAGGAAAAGGAATACGTCAAGGCTGTATATTGTCACCCTGCTTATTTAACTTATATGCAGAGTACATCATGAGAAACGCTGGGCTGGAAGAAGCACAAGCTGGAATCAAGATTGCTGGAAGAAATATCAGTAATCTCAGATATGCATATGACACCACCTTTATGGCAGAAAGTGA
The DNA here is from genome assembly GCF_000754665.1 of Bison bison bison. NCBI lineage: Eukaryota > Metazoa > Chordata > Mammalia > Artiodactyla > Bovidae > Bison > Bison bison. Next base: position 1,486,371 of record NW_011494944.1, on the reverse strand, counting down.
AGAGAAACTAAAAAGCCTCTTATGAAGTGAAAGAGGAGAGTGAAAAAGTTGGCTTAAAGCTCAACATTCAGAAAACGAAGATCATGGCATCCGGTCCCACCACTTCATGGGAAATAGATGGGGAAACAGTGGAAACAGTGTCAGACTTTATTTTTGGGGGCTCCAAAATCACTGCAGTTGGTGACTGCAGCCATGAAATTAAAAGACACTTACTCCTGGAAGGAAAATTATGACCAACATAGATAGCAATTTGAAAAGCAGAGACATTACTTTGCCAACAAAGGTCTGTCTAGCCAAGGCTATGGTTTTTTCCAGTTGTCATGTATGGATGTGAGAGTTGGACTGTGAAGAAAGCTGAGTGCCAAAGAATTGATTCTTTTGAACTGTGGGTTGGAGAAGACTGTTGAGAGTGATCCAACCAATCCATCCTAAAGGAGATCAGTCCTGGGTGTTCATTGGAAGGACTGATGCTGAAGCTGAAACTCCAATACTTTGGCCACCTCATGTGAAGAGCTGACTCATTGGAAAAGTACCTGATGCTGGGAGGGATTGGGGGCAGGAGAAGAAGGGGATGACAGAGGATGAGATGGCTGGATGGCATCACCGACTCAATGGACATGAGTTTGAGTAAACTCCAGGAGTCGGTGATGGACAGGGAGGCCTGGCATGCTGCGATTCATCGGGTCACAAAGAGTCAGACACGACTGAGCGACTGAACTAAACTGAAGAAATCATGACAGGAGAAAAGCATGTGAATGGGACATCTTGGGATGCAATGCATAAATGGAATGATGCCTGCCCTTAAAGGTAGGATCAAGGAATGTTTCTTCTTCTGAAGAGAAGTCAAGGAATACTATAGTATAAATATTAAAGGAATTGTCATTCAATACTGGCAAAATAAAGTAGTTCCAATTTGATTATTTCCATTTTCTCACTGAATATGAAAAGGCAACAAAGAAGGGAATAAACAGGGAAGAGCAGAGGCTACAAAGTGATGAAAGAGATGCTAAGAAGAAAAGAAAGCATTGCCTAGTGGACATAGAAATTATTTCCATATTATTCTGGAGAAGAAATAAAAGTGAACAATATGTTGACTAAAATAAAACAGATTTTTTTTAAAATAAAACAGATTTTTAACATATTAATAAATCGGTCAAACACACAAAATTTCATTTTTCTCATTCTAAAATTAATGTTTCTGTAGAGTTCAAGCATTAAGCCTTTTTATACAGTTTGAAAAAAAAAAAGATTAGTTTTACTTGTAGTTGACTTCTTTAAAATATTCTTCATACCCATTTGAAGGCAAACCTCTAGGTAATATTACAGGATGTTAAAGTCATTTAAATACAAATGACATATGCCATATTTGCATTTAACAATTTAACTCAGGTCCATCCTACCTTTAGGGCTTTTAAAATATTACAGAAAAGACAGATAAGCAAAATCTGAAATTTCAAAGTATTGGGCTCCAAGTCTCAAAATGTAAAGTGAAATGTAGAAAGACAAATGCCTCTGCTTTGATCTCTGTAGGAATTTGGGGCTGAAATCCACATTTTAACTCATCTGTGAACTGTACCTTGTGTAATGAACAGATTTGTAGTAAAATCCTTTGGACTTTTTAGTTTATTTCCTTGATAGGAATGGCTCAGGGGTAACTTGATGGTCCACAAACACTAGAGATTAAATCTTTAGATGATTAAGAAACAAAAAGAACAATGAAGTAGTATACCCGCCTATGTTATGTCTTTTATTCAACTAATCAAAATTCCTCAGGCTTTAATTAAGTAGCATGAGGCTGCCCAATTAATTCAACATATGCCATAATAAGGCTTTGCCAAATTCATGGTTATGACACATGAAATTCAACTGTAACAAATTGAAATGTCTTTTTCAATGTTTCTAATAATCCTACTGTTTTAATTCTAACCTTTCCCCATAATGATATCCTACTGAAGGGTGAAGTTATAGACATGGAGATAAATGACCGTAATTCTGGGCAAAGTCTACATGTGTCATCACTCTTGCACTGCTGTTGGTGGGACGTTAAAAGGTCAATCATGAAAATATTTGATATCCCAGCTTGATATCTGCTGCTGATATGCCTAGAATTATCTTTATATTATGCAAACCTATGATTTGGTAAGGTTTTTTCATTGCATTTGCAGACAGTCACTATTAAAATATTAGCATCTTCATCAGCAATACCACACTGCTCATGAATACACAAATAGATAATTAGCTAAGGTTGGAAGAAATAAGATAGTGAGATTCAAGTTTGATCCTAAGAGATAATTATTCCTAGAATGTTCTCCAAACAGCTACTTATAATTTCAAAACTTTAACAAGTTTAGAAACATCTGTCCCTGAAAGACTAAATCTGAGATGGATTACAAATTTTTGTAAATTATATTTTAAAAAATAAATACTAAACCCATATCCAAAAAGCATGTGTGTCCTATCTTGATATATTTCTACTACTTGATATATTTCTGTTTTCTGCTTGGAGTTGTAATTAATGGTCAATATTTGTTGCATTAGCAACCAAAGAAAATGTCATCTGCAGAAAGTAAAAAATAAATGCAGACTGCTTCTGTTTTCTGCATAGCCTCCTCAACAAATTCAATTTCATTATTAGGATAGATACACAGAAAGAGGTTTAAGGTTTAAGATATACATAATAATCCAAACTTTAAGCAATTCCTTAAAATTGCTAATATAGAAAGAAGAAATCTTCATGATTTGTCCAAAATATTAGAAAATAATGTATTTCTACTCTGAAAAAACTTAGGTATGAATTGCCTTATGCTATTTCCTGGCAACAAAGGTCACTCCTTAAATATTTCATCCTACCCAGGACTGATACACTGAAACCAAACTGAATAAAGAAGAAAACATTCATAAAAACCTAATGACTTTCCACTATAAATTCCATAAGCATGTGACTATGTCTTTTTTGTTATTATATTTTCAATATTCATGATGGCAACTATAGCTCACCATATCTGCTATACATTGTGAACAGTTCTTTCTTGAATATATGAATGAATGATGCCTTTGTTTTGCATTTAATCCTCACAATAAGTTTATCTGGAATGGCAACTTTTATATCACTATAGAAACCTAGGTTCAGAAATGTTTAAAGTCCTGATCAAAGGTATAAAATTAGTAATTGGCAGGTACTCAATTCCAATCCAAGTCCACTGTTTGCATCATGCTATAGCTACTTGTGATTCCTAAGTAACTAGAAACCTAAATCCTTATATTAACTGAGAACTTACTTTGTCCCAAGAACTCCTGTAAGGACTTTCCATGAACTGATGTATTTAGGTAGTATTAAAACCTATACATTTACACTATTTTGAAACCATTTTAAAAATGATCAGGCAGAATCACATAGAAAACACATAAGTTGGAAAAAAAAAAAGTATGCTGTTTTTCAGGATTCAAGCCTAGACAACATGACATCATCTATTGTCTTGTAAGCCCTACATCTTATATCTACATGTCTAGTTGATAAATCAAGTCATTAAACAAACAATTGTTGAGTTAGAGGGAGAGCATCACATTGTATTTACTCTTTAAAATTCAAGAGGAATTCCCTTTGGCAGGTGGGCAATTAAAGAAAGAAAAAAAGCAGATGGATGGACAAAAGAATTAAAGGATATGTTTCTACTAATCTGGAAAGTTACTTTCATTAGATTCAGGATTTTAGCTTTGTACACTGTCCTATAGAATGGGAAAGACTACAGACCTCTTCAAGAAAATTACAGATACCAAGGGAACATTTCATGCAAAGATAGGCACAATAAAGGACAGAAATGGTATTGACCTAAAAAGAAGCAGAGAATAGTAAGAAGAGGTGGCAAGAATACCCAGAAGAACTATACAAAAAAATTTTACTGACTCAGATAACCATGATGGTGAGACCACTCACCTAGAGCCAGATATCCTGGAACATGAAGACAAGTGGGTCTTACGAAGCATCATTACAAACAAGGCTAGTGGAGGTGATGGAATTCCTGCTGAGCTATTTTGAATCCTAAAACATGGTGCTGTTGAGGTGCTGCACACAATATGCCAGCCAATTTGGAAAACTCAGAAATGGCCATAGGACTGGAAAAGGCCAGTTTTCATTCTAGTCCCAAAGAAAGGCAATGCCAAAGAATATTCAAACTACTTCACAATTGCACGATTTTCACATCCTAGGACAAAATTCTCCAAGTGAGGCTTCAATAGTACATGAACTGAGAACTTTCAGATATACAAGCAAATTGAGAAAGGGCAGAGGAACCAGAGATCAAATTGCCAACATCATTGGATCATAGAAAAAGAAAGAGAGTTCCAGAAAAACATCTACTTCTCCTTCATTGACTATATTAAGCCTTTGACTCTGTGGATCACAACAAACTGTGGAAAATTCTGAAAGAGATGGGAATACCAGAAAACCGTACCTGCCTCCTGAGAAACCTGCATGCAGGTGAAGACACGGCACTTAGAGCCGGACATGGAACAACAGACTGGTTCCAAATTGGGAAAGGAGTATGTCAAGGCTGTATACTGTCACCCTGCTTATTTAATTTCTATATGACATCACCCTTATGGCAGAAAGTAAAGAAGAACTAAAGAGCCTCTTGATGAATGTGAAAGAGAATAATGAAAAAGCTGGTTTATAACTCAACATTCAAAAAACTAAGGTCATGGCATCTGGTCCCATCACTTAATGGCAAATAGATGGGGAAACAATGGAAGGAGTGACATACTTTATTTTCTTGGCTCTGAAATCACTGCAATTGGTGACTGCAACCATGAAATTAAAAGTTATTTGCTCCTTGGGAGAAAAAACTATGACAAACCAAGACAGAGTATTAAAAAGCAAAGATTTTGCCAGTAAAGGTCCATACAGTTCAAAGCTATGGTTTTTCCTGTAGTCATATATGGATGTGAGAGTTGGACTGTGAAGAAGGCTGAGGGCCAAAGAATTGATGCTTTTGAACTGTGGTGTTGGAGAAGACTCTTGAGAGTCCCTTGGACTGCGAGGGGATCAAACCAGTCCATCCTAAAGGAAATCAATCCTGAATATTCATTGGAAGGATTGATGCTGAAGCTGAAGCTTCAATACTTGACTACATGATGTGAAGAACTGACTCATTGGAAAAGACCCTGGTACTGGGCAAGATTGAAGGCAGGAGGAGAAGGGGACGAGAGAGAACGAGATGGTTGAATGGTATCACCGACTCAATGGACATGAGTTTTAGCAAGCTCTGGGAGATGGTGAAGGACAGGGAAGCCTGGCCTGCTGCAACCTTGGAGTCGCAAAGAGTTAAAAAGTAGAAATCCCCCTGCCCTCTCTCATGCCTAGCCTCTCGCATTATCAGCATCCTCCCACCAGAATGGTGCATTTAATTGAACTACAAGGAAATTACTATCATTCAGATCCATACTTTACATTACAGTTTGCTCATAGCATTGTACATTCTATTGACTTGGGAAAACATATGACATATATCTACCATTATAGTACACAGAGCATTTTTATTGTCTTAAAAACCCTCTGCACTCTGCCTATTCATCCCTTCCTTCTTCTTAACTCCTAGCAACCACTGATCTTTTTACAGTCTCTATAACTCTGCCATTACCAGAGTGTCATATAGTTGATGAATATTAGTCACTCAGTCATGTCTGACTCTTTGCAGCCGTATAGACTGTAGCCCACCAGGCTCCTCTGTCAATGGGATTCTCCAGGCAAGAACACTGGAGTGGGTTGCCATTTCCTTCTCCAGGGGATCTTCCGGACCCAGGAATCAAGCCCAGGTCTCCTGCATTGTAGGCAGATTCTTTACCATTTGAGCTAGCAGGAAAGTATATATGGTTGATATCATACAGTTGTACAGTCTTTTCAGATTGGTTTCTATCACTTAGTACTATGCATTTAAGGTTCCTCTGTGTCCTTTCAGGCATGATAGCACATTTCTTTTAGGATTGAGAAATATTTCATTTTCTGAATGTACCATAGCTTATTGACCCAGTCACCTACTGAAGGACAACTTGGTTGCTTTCATACTTGGGCAATTATTTACAAAGCCTGTCATGAACTCTACATAAAGGTTTTGGGGTGGATATGGGTTTCAACAACTTTGAAACCATTTCAAAGCATCATATGGCTAAAGTATGTTTAGTTTGTAAGAAACCTCCAAATTGTCTTCCAAAGAAACTGTACCATCATTCACTAAATAAGAGTTCCTGTCTGCACATTCTCATCATCATTTGGCAATCAATGTCCTTATTCATTTCAATTCAGTTCAGTCGCTCAGTCATGTCTGACTCTTTGTGACCCCATGAATCGTAGCACGCCAGGCCTCCGTGTCCATCACCCACTCCCGGAGTTCACTCAGACTCACGTCCATTGAGTCAGTGATGCCATCCAGCCATCATTTTATTTATAAGTTTAAAGCGAGTGAATGATCTATTCAAGTTCTAACAGATATCATGTGGTAGAGCTTAATTCAAACTCAGTAATGTCCACATCGTTGCTCTCACCAACCCTGCACATGGACTTACACACACACACACACATATGCATCAAGAAATAAAATTATTTTTATTTATTTTTAGCTGGAGGATAAGTACTTTCAATATTGTGGTGGCTTCTGCCATATAGCAACATGAATCAGTCATGAGGATACATATGTCTCCCTACTGAACCTTCCGTCGAAAACCCACACCACCCCCTCTAGGTTGCCACAGAGTATTAATGTAGTAGAGCAACTTCCCATTAGCTATCTATTTTATATATGGTGGTATAAAGGTTTCAGTGCTACTCTCTCAATTCATCCCACTCTGTCTTTACCCCTGTATAACAGAGACTAATGTTATTATATGGATCCATTTTCCTAGTCTTCAAAGTATCTAATAAACTGATATCTTAAATGAACTATTAGGATTTTATGTAGTTTTAACACATATTTATAATCACATTATACTATATTATATAGTGCTGGTGAGGATTCTTGGATCAATAAACTCTCATATACTGGGGAATATAGCTTCCTTTCAAACACCAGGCATGGAAATACAGCTTCAATAGGGCCTTTTCTGTTTTTCTTAAAAAAATTTGGTATCATATATAAAAATAAAAATATAGCATAGACTTCTACTTTTTGTGACAATTCTGAAACACACACAAGAATATTTATTGCAGCATATATGCAGAAATTAAGCAAAAATATTCTTCAAGTAATAAACAGTATAATAGACTAGAGATATATAGTTATGTATAAAAAAATTTACTTTCCAGTGATTGCTTGAAAAAATCATCATAACTTTTCACTAATTTTAAAAATTCATTTTCACAGAAAATGCTCATCTAACTATTCCATTTAAGTAAAAAATAATGGAGAGGAAATTAATATATTATAATGGAGAAGAGATTATTACAGATCAAGTTGTTAATAAAAGTCATTTTTAAGAAAATGAGTATGAGGGACTGCTAGCAAATAGGATATTCACATTTCATTGTATGAAATGTAGAAAAATCTACTTTTCTTGAACATTCTACAGTGAAAATATATCTATATTTTATTGTGAAAAATAAACAAAAAATATAAATTAAAAAATACGCATTAAGAGGTTTTGGTCTATCTATGACCTCAAGATTTTCAATTTGAAGCTCACTGGGATAGAATCTAATACGCATTTGGCATAGAATTTTCAGATTTAAACTTAGTGTCTCTACAATAGACTGACTTACTACTGTAGTAAAAAATGTTCACAGTGCTAGTCATTAGGAAGAAAGAATCAATCACAGAAAATAAAGAAAAGTTTTAAAAAATAATTTCTCAAATTAAATGTTCAGGTACCTTCGTGAATTAAATCATTGCTTTTTTCATGGAGGAAAGAAACAAAAATTATCCTCTGATGGTTAAAAAAGGGTATATGCATTTATTATAGAAGGCTACTTTTCCTTTTAAGTGGAGGAATGTGTTGTTATAAAGAGGAAAAGACTATGAACAATGAACAAGAAAAAACAGAACAAACACTACAAAGGTGTTTTAGAATAATTTTGACATTTTGCTGTCAGTGCTTTCACATTTAATTAAAAGGAAGACTAATGAACCACACAATTTGCATTTTATAGCTCCAGGCTCTTTCAAGCAAATATGGGGACAAGGGGAAGAAAATGGGTCCTTTGATTGTCAGGATCAGACAGGTTGAAATAGTGCTCATTCCATGTATTCATCAGCAGAGTCGTTTTCCTGACTTCCCCACACTATAGAAATATGTCTGTCCCTGGCTACAGGTCTCTAACTTGAATTGTGCAGAGTTTACGCAAAGCTTAGATCTTCTTGTCTCCATGCAGCTTCTCAAAACTAATTTTTCTGAGATCTATGGAAGATCTGTTCCACAAAAAATACAAGTTTTCACTCATTAAATTTGCAAATATTAACTAAGTTATGTATATCAAAAATTTCTAAGAGGAAACATCAATAAGAAACTATTATTTCCACCAGAGCTCTTTTGACAATATGTGAAATTGATTCCACTTCATATAACTCATGAAATCTTATATGCAGTTCCACTCACAGAATTAAATCTAATCCCATGATGGGGTAATGGCATCCACTATCTGAAGAAATATCACTGTGTTCTTTGTCTATATCATTCCTTCTGTAAGAGTAGTATATAAGAATGGCAGAGAACTTAGTAATTATCTTGAAGTTTATACCAGTTAGAGAACTAACTAAATGATTTTTCTGAATCTCTCAATCTGTTAGTGAAGATAAGAACAAATGGTAAAACCATCCAGAGAGGATTTTCTATAATGGTGGTTAAGTTGAACAACTTAAAAATTCTTATGCTGCCTCATGTTAACTCATTCCACCTCTCTGAGAATATTTTTACTTACATCTTGTTTTCAAATAAGATTTGCAATTAGTAGCTGTGACACATGGTCTTAGTTGCTCCATGGCGTGTGGAATCCTCCTGAACCAGGGATCAAACCCACTTCCCCTACACGGGCAGGTGGATTTTTATTCACTGTACCACCAGAGGAGTCCTTGAGTTTATTTCTGTGTATGGTGTGAGGGAGGATTCTAATTTCACTGATTACATGAGACTGGCCACCTTTCCCAACACCACATGCTGAACTCAAAATGGCTTAAAGACAAATGTAACATGACAGCATAAAATTTTAAAAGAGATCATAGACAAAACATTTGGTCAACATAAATCACTGCATCAGTGTTTTCGTAGGTCAGTCTCCCAAGGCAATTGAAATAAAAGCAAAGGTAAACAAATGGAATCTCATCAAACTTATCAAGTTTGGCACAGCAAAGGAAACCAAGAACAAAATGAAAAGACAGCTTGCATACCGGAAGAAAATATTTATAAATGATGTGAACAACAAGGGCTTGCTTGATTTCCAAAATATATGAACAGCTCATACAATTCAATAATTTAGAGAAATCAAACAACTCCCCCCACCAAAAAAAAAAAAAAAAAATGGACAGAAGACCTAAACAGACCTTTCCTCAAAAAAGACTTCCAGATGGCCAACGGGCACACAAAAAGAAGTTCATCATCGCTACTGTAAAACTAGAGTTACCATATGATACAGCAATCCCAAATCTGAGCATATATCCACATAAAATTCTAATTCAGAAAGATGTGAGCACCCCAATGTTCACAGCAGCACTAATAAACAACAAGACAAATAAACAAGACAAATAAACAACCTAGATATCCAGCAACGAATGAATGGATGAAGAAGATGTGTTATATATCAACAGTGAAACACTACTCAACCACAAAAAAAAAAAAGAAATAATGCCATTTGCAACAACATGGATGTAGCTAGAGACTATCATATGAACACGGATGTAACTAGAGACTATAGCTGTGTGTAGTTCAATAAAACAAACATTACTGTGGATTCTTTGGTGCTTTTTGCATAAGATGCAAAGAAACAGAAAGATGAGTACTATACCATATCATTTACATGGAATCTAAAATAAGACATAAATGAACCTATTTATGAAACAGAATTATTCTCACAGACATAAAAAATGAGCTTATGGCTATAAAGGGGAAAGGGAGTGGGGAAGGGCTAAATTAGGAGTTTGAGATTAGCAAACTTATCACTACTAAATATAAAATAGATAAACATCAAGGTCCCACTGTATAGCACAGGGAAATATATTCAACATTCTGTAAATAGCCATAATGAAAAATAATATGAAAAAGTGTGTGTATATATACATATCTATATATACATTCACGACTGAATCATTTTGCTTTACACTAGAAAATAACAAAACATTGTAAACAATATTGTAAATCAACTGTGTGTAGTTCAATAAAACAAACAAACGTTTCTCTGGATTCTTTGGTGCTTTTTGCATAAGATGCAGATAACTAAAGCGTAATTTTTTGCTTTATTAAATTTACATTTTTTTAATTTTACAGACACTTAAGTTTCTCAAATATAGTATGAAAGAAGTATTTGTAATTTTTTTCTGAAAAGACATGTTTTCAATATTTCAACTTCCAACATGATGTTGCTGAAAGGTTTGTGTATGGGTTATCTATTCATAAAGCCACTTGATGAATTAAAATACATATACATAGTTTTGTATTTCCATTTTGCTATTATATGTTTAAATCATGTTCAGTTCACTTGTTCAGTCGTGTCCGACTCTTTGCAACCCCATGAACCTTTGCACACCAGGCCTCCCTGTCCATCACCAACTCTCAGGGGTTTACCCAAACTCATGTCCATTGAGTCGGTGATGCCATCTAACCATCTCATCCTCTGTTGTCCCCTTCTCCTCCTGCCTACAATGTTTCCCAACATCAGAGTTTTTTCCAGTGAGTCAGTTTTTTGCATCAGGTGATCAAAATATTGGAGTTTCAGCTTGAACACCAGTCCTTCCAATGAACATGTATGACTGATCTTCTTTAGGATGGACTGGTTGGATCTCCTTGCAGTCCAAGGGACTCTCAAGAGTCTTCTCCAACACCACAGGTCAAAAGCATCAATTCTTCTGTGCTCAGCTTTCTTTATAGTCCAACTTTCACATCC
>NW_011494944.1:1474306-1475194 GCF_000754665.1 Bison bison bison | reverse complement strand
GTCATAACTTTCCTTCCAAGGAGTAAGCGTCTTTTAATTTCATGGCTACAGTCAACATCTGCAGTGATTTTGGAGCCCCCCAAAAATAAAGTCTGACACTGTTTCCCTATCTATTTGCCATGAAGTGATGGGACCGGATGCCATGATCTTCGTTTTCTGAATGTTGAGCTTTCAGCCAACTTTTCCACTCTCCTCTTTCACTTTCATCAAGAGGCTATTTAGTTCTTCTTCACTTTCTGCCATAAGGGTGGTGTCATCTGCATATTTGAGGTTATTGATATTTCTCCCGGCAATCTTGTTTCCATCTTGTGCTTCCTCCAGCCAGTGTTTCTCATGATGTACTCTGCATATAAGTTATATAAGCAGTGTGACAATATACACCTTGACGTACTCCTTTTCCTACATGGAAGCGGTTTCTAACTTGCTTTCTGACCTTCATATAGGTTTCTCAAGAGGCAGGTCCCATAATCTGGTATTCCCTTCTCTGAATGGGTGCTTAATTGATAGAAAACATTTAAAAGTTTACTGAGTTTATAATACTGTCTTCTTCCTTTGTTTAATATATTATGTCAATTAATTTTCTAATACTATGCCAGCCTTTTATTTTTAGAATACATTTTTTATACATTCTGAATTGAATGTGTTTATATTTTGATGAGAAATTTTGCAAATGGGCCTAAAATGTCTAGATGCTTCCCAAACTTATAATCACTTGGAACAACTGCATTTTGACCTCTTTGATAATATTTACTGTAATTTTATTTCTATTTCACTAATTTCTTTATTATAGTTATTAGGCCCACAATTTTTCTTTTCTCAGCTGTTATAAGTAAAGTTTAAAAATAAAAAAAAATTAAAAAAAAATTTACCTCATAGGGGGAAAAAAAA
>NW_011494944.1:1462284-1474206 GCF_000754665.1 Bison bison bison | reverse complement strand
AAAAAGAGAAGAAAAAAAAAAAAAAAAGAAAAAAAGATTGGATCAAGGAAAATAATGATATGGAAAGTATGGTGCTGGCACATATCAGGCAATTAATAAATGTTAGCTATTAAAAAAAAGTTTAAAAATTAGCTTATTAAATATCTGAGTTTGTTTTCATTTCTAGTCAAAGCTAGATTCTTAAGATTTTAAGATTACAAAATGTCTATTTGCTTCCACTTCAGAGTCAAAGCTATGGTTTCTCCAGTAGTCAAGTATGCATGTGAGAGTTGGACCATAAAGAAAGTTGAAAGCTAAAGAACTGATGCTTTCAAACGGTGGTGCTGGAGAAGACTCTTGAGAGTTGCAAGCAGATCCAACCAGTCCATCCTAAAGGACATCAGTCCTGACTATTCATTGGAAGGACTGATGCTCAAACTGAAACTCCAGTACTTTGGCCACCTGATGCAAAGAACTGACTCATTTGAAAAGACCCTGATGTTGGGAAAGATTGAAGGCAGGAGGAGAAGGGGACAAAAGACGATGAGATTGTTGGATGGCATCAGTGACTCAATGGACATGAGTTTGAGTAAGCTCCAGGAGATGGCAATGAATAGGGAGCCTGGAATGCTGCAGTCCATGGGATCGCAGAGTTGGATGTGACTGAACTGAAATGATGTATATTTTTCAGTTTTAAAGATATTCTATTTTACCTCATAATATTCTGACTATGCATTATTTAGAGATGCAAACTTAAATAATCAAAATTTCAAATCTTTTTCTTATCCTTCCTTGTAACTCAATGTAGTCAGAGTGTGAAATCAGTTGAATATCAATCTTTGGCTATCAGTTGAGTCTAGGCTTATAACCCAATAAGGGATTGGATTTCCTAAATATCCTTTGATCACTTGAAAACTTTTGGAAAAGGCATATATAATAAAGTTTCCCACAAGTACTTTTTATATTACTTTAAATTTTTGCTTGATATTTTTGAGACCATGCTAATAGTGCATTATATTCATACAAATTCAGAATTGCTATATAAATGTTACAAATATAAATGATTTGTTGGGTGGACTTAAGTATGAAACTCTAATACTTTGGCCACCTCATGCGAAGAGTTGACTCATTGGAAAAGACTCTGATGCTGGGAGGGATTGGGGGCAGGAGGAGAAGGGGACAATAGAGGATGAGATGGCTGGATGGCATCACTGACTCAATGGATGTGAATCTGAGTGAACTCCGGGTGTTGGTGATGGACAGGGAAGCCTGGCGTGCTGGGGTCGCAAAGAGTCAGACATGACTGAGCTACTGAACTGAACTGAAGGATGTGTCTTTCAGATTTTCAGAAAAAAAAAATATTGGTATTTTAATATTGTCTCTTTCTCAAATGATTTTGTGTAGTTTGACTGACAGACACCGTCTTGATCTAAGGTTGTCCATCAATGAGAAAGAGATCCCAAAACTCCAATATAAGTTTCTTTGCAACTCAGTGAGTCTTTATTCAAATAGGTTATAATGTGTTACTATAAAATACCTGAAACTAGCTGCATTAGAGCAATTCCTTTTAAAATAGCCCTGTGAATGTGGATCAGAACATGAATTTTTATCCACATTTTTCAGTTTGGCAGTTAGGTATTTTTCATACTAGGCACAATGATATTCTGGTAAATAGTCGCACATACCTCTTTTCTTCCTAGATATTCATTGATTGTGAAATATCTCACAGAAGGGGACCAAGAAGTGATAAAAGAACGTATACAATACTGTGATAACTTGACTGGTTTTGTTGGAAGCATAAAAAGCTAATACAATGACAGATTGCTAAAAACAGTTAATGATGTTAGGATTCCCCCCCCCCAAGATGTGCTGCAATGTGGAGCTTATCACAGAGTATTTCTGAGATGATTTTTTCTGCTTTACTCAAGAGTAATTATCTCCTGACTTCGATTCTGCCTATAAGCACCATCTCCACTATGCTGCTACCATTAACAGACTAATTAGGAAGGCTATCATGATCTCAAAGTCTGCTTAGTGATGAGACTCTGCCTCATAAAATGTTCATTAGAGGACAATTTACCATTTTTTAAACAGAGAAAACATCTTCTCAAAATATGTCTGCTCTGATCTTCTTTGCCAACATCTCAGGTTTGTTTACTACTGCTACTCATTATTACAACCATTAGGACTAGTTAAGCCTGGAATTGATCTCGTTCTAATATAATTTTTTTTAAGTATTAAATCAACATTCACAAAATTCCTTTGTGGTATTGTTTGAACAGAGGAGAAAGGAAACACCATAAACTGCCTGTCAATACACTCAGTGGATATGGGTAGAATTGTTAATATGCTGTTGAGATTGCACTTAACAAGTATAGTTATCTATGGCTGTGTAGAGTTTTGCTACTTCTTCATTAGATTGGAACAAAATACATTTATTTTTATGCTTTTTTTGTGGGGGGGAGGGGCATGGAGAAGCCCACATCTCTGCATGAATATAAAAGCATACAAACAAATTCCCCTAGTTAAAAAATCTAAAGAAGCCCAAGTTGTGGCCAGAAAGTCTATAGTTATGTTTTTGTTATGTTAATTAACAATTACCCTATTCTCTATTATCTTACTGTCTTTCATATCTGATCTTAACTTTCAATTTAAGTGAGTCTGATGTATTCAAATATGACAGTGATCATTCTGCCCATATTAAGAATAGGATTACCTTCAATAAATAAAGAACTGAATATCAAGTAAGGTAACTAGTTTAGGCAGATCTAAGAGAATTTCTAAGTTGGGTGTTTTCTTATTTGGAATATATCTTTGCAAACTTTAAAATAATAATTACTAATAAACTGCCAAGACAAATTCGAAGTACTATTGAATCAGAGGGCTAGGATGTTTTGAGCGTTTAAGTTTCTCTCCTCTCTTTTACGTTAATGTGTCTGGAATTGCACAGACTGGACTGTGCAATTCCTGTCAACCTGTGAAGTACTTGGAGTCTGAGCTCTCCTAAAAGTGCTTAGAGCCTGAGGCAAGCCCATGCTCCAAAACAGGCTGCTTCAATTTTATACTCCATTTAACAGTACGTTTTTATGCTCAAACTTCATTTTAGTCTGCAGTGTTAAATTTCCAGCATCTACCTGATTAGGGCCATGGAGTTGCATGAAACAGTCACCAAAGACAGTTTGAGTAAATCTTGGCTTTGATGCTGAAGAGGGGTCAAAGCCCTTCTGTTTATAACTGATAAGATCTTGAGTTTTAAAACTAAGGACCATGAAACTACACAAAAGGAGCCTTACTTCAAAAGGAGTTATAAAATATACTTTGATTATAGTGGGAATTTCAGAGCAGATGGTCCATAGATCATTTAATTGATATGCAATGCCAACAGGAGCTGTTGGGGGATATATATATGGAAAATGTGCAGGGAAATTGTATAAATATTTAAATTCAGGGAAGTATAGCAAAAATAAGAACTGACTACTTCTTTTAGGTTCTGAGAGATAAATGTCGAAGTCTTGTATTAGATTTCCTTTGGAATGGATTTTTAGATACTGGCTTAGTTTTTTCAGGATTGTTTACATGCCTTATTATAAGGCTGATATCATTCACAACTTGTGCAGTTACACAGGGTCCATACTTAAAGAGCCCCATGCTTAGTTTAATATTCTGCTGTGGTCTTCCTTTAAAAGTTTTGATCAAGAGTTCCCAGACTGTCACTTCTGTACTGGGTGCCCCAAATTATTTAAAAAGGTTTGCTTCTTCCTGGATACATTTTTTTAAATAAAACAATATATAAAACATCATCAAGGTGAGGCATCCTTTCACCTAAATTGTTGGTTGACGAACAAATGAAAGGAGTAAGGTCAGAACCTTTGAGTAACCATGCCGTGAATCTCAAGGTATCTGAGGCTAACAAAACAAAGTAGCATGCAGGTACTTTTTAAAATTTATAACCACAGTTTTTGTTTTCTATAATAAACCCACAATCAGGTTAGAGAAGATAACATTATCTGTTGTTAGGTGCTTTTAAGATTGTGCCTTCTAAAAATACTAAGCACAATAGATATACACTGGCATATTGTGGTTCCACAAAAAATGACCAAGACATCTTATTGCCAGGCATTTGTTTTCCCAAAGCAAAGACAGCAAATAGAATCTCTTTGCTATAAAGTCAAGCAAAATGAATAGAACAGAGGTAGTCTACTTGACAACAATTATGAGGTTTCTTGATGTGGGTAGATCCTTTCAATCTCGTGTATGTATCAGCATCTCTCAAATGTATTGATAAACACAGAGGCTAGGAGGTGTGCAAAAAAGATAGAATTTGTCAATTCTTCATGGGCCACACTGATTGAATATATTAAACAGGGAGATGTTGATTATTCTCCCTCATAATGATAAAGATGTTCTACTTTTAATTAAATATGATTCTTAAGTAGATAGAGTCTAGTAAGCCTCATTCACCTAGAGGAACTAAAACTAAGATTTATTTTATCATCCCCTGGTTAAATTCAAATTTATAAATTGTCCTTTTCATGACCACCTCAGGGTTCTGCTTCAATTCAATATTAAACCATGTACCATCAAATATTAATGAGAAAAGTCAGAGCCATTTATTTTTTATGCTGAAATGTAGCCAATTCTTCCAGAGAGATAATACAATTATAGAACTAATTTTGAAGTGCATAATGGATTTTTAAAAGTTAACTTATCCATAATAGACTGCAGCCAGATGTTAAGTAAGATACTGGGTGAGGGAAGACCCTGAGAGTGTAGGATATTAACTATTTAGCACAATAAAACCCGAACTGGTATAATCGTATGGGACTACTAAATATATAGTAAATATTTTCTCCAACATTTTAGTTTTTGTCCCAACGTCTTCAACAAAGTCTCCTCTTTTAGACTAACTAAGAAGTGCTTCATAAATTTAGAGGCTATATTTAGTGAGGGTCATGGTAGGATGCAATAGCATCAACAGAAGAGAAGACCTTAACACACCACATGTCTCTCTGTTCATCTTCCGCCTACTCCACTCTATTCACTTCCCATAATTCCATCGTAAGAATGCTTCCTAAGCTCTTTAATGATATCTATATTGTTCAATTTAATGGTTTTTTTCTATCTTACCACTCCTTAGCAATGCATTTCGACAATACTTTTCCCCATGTTACCTTCTCAGACACTACAGTCTTTTCCTTCTTGTCGTTTCTCTGATCCTCACTATTCATTTTCTTCTGAAAGTTCATCATATGTTTTTTACTAAGTAAAATATTATTTCTGGTCTTGCCTTAATTTGTTCACAGGAAATCTCATCTGTGCCCAAAACTTCAGGTGGTATGACAATGGCTCCCACATGTGTATCTCTACATTACTCAACATCTTGGTGGATCAACGACACTCATTTAACCAGCTTCTTGAAATATAGATTTTTCAAAGACAATGAAAACATACATGAAACAAAATTATAATCATTTCTCCACTCACTATTAAACACACACACATAAAAGAAAATATCTTGCTCTAGAATTTTCTCTTTCAACCAATGCCATAACTATATATTCAATTAAACATACTCAAAATTTTAGATTCATTTCTAAACTTTTCTCTCTTGTACTTGCCATGTCTAAAACTTTACCAATACAGCTTTGTTTCTTAAATATTTATAAAAAGTATTCACTTATCTCTATCTGAGAAATAAACATTCTAGGCCAAAGAGTCATCATTTCTCACCTGGACTAATGGAATAGCTCTATAAAAAATTATGTTTATATTGACTTTCACTGATCCTATTCTCTAATCTATAGAAAGAGACATAATTTAAAAGTTAAAATTCAATAATTAAATTCCCCTATTTAAATTCTCAGTAGCTACCCCATTACTCTGGGGTCAAGACCAATATCCTTAACAAGATTACCAATGAGGCTCTGCACCTTATTTTCTTATCTTCAGCCATGCTGCCTATTTTCAGAGCCATTTAAATACCAGAGTTCCTACATTTTGAGGCTTTCCACATGCTCTTTCTGTGCCATACATGCCCTGCCTCCCATCTCTGTTTTTCACCTAACTTCCTCTTAATCTCCAGATCTCAACTCAAAAGCCAGTCTTTCATTAAAGACTTTCCTTCCACATTTGCTACACTCCTGACTAGATTAAGTCCAACTATTTTACACTGTGGTTGCACTCATCGATTTTTAATGATTTTGTGATATTTACCTACCAACCTATTTTAGTATACCAGTTCCCTGAGTGTAAATCCTATAATCTTGATTACAAAGACTATTCAATAGCCGAATACATCAAAACTTATTTGCAAGAATAAACTGACTCATTTCCTAGTGTATTTATTTTTAAATTTTAAATTAATTTAATTGAAGGATAATTACTTTACAATATTGTGATGGTTTTTGCCATACATTAACATGATTTTGTCATAGGTATACATGTGACCCCATCCTGAACCCCCTCCCCCCTTCCTCCCCACCCTATCTCTAGGTTGTCCCAGAGTACTGACTTTGGGTGCTGTGCTTCATGCATCGAACTCACACTTGTCAACTATCTTACTTATGGTAATGTATATGTTTCAATGCTATTCTCCCAAATCATCCCACCCTCTCCTCCCACTGAGCCCAAAAGTCCATTATGTTTGTGTCTCCTTTGCTGCTTGTATGTAGGATCATTGGTACAATCTTTCTAAATTTCATTATATGTGTTAGTATACAGTATTTGTCCTTCTCTTTCTGACTTACATCATTCTGTAAAATAGGCTCTAGGTTCATCTACTGCATTAGCACTGACTCAAAAGTTTTCCCTTTTATAGCTGAGTAATATTTCATTACATATATGTACCATAACTTCCTTATCCATTCATCTCCTGATGGACATCTAGGTTGCTTTCATGACCTACCTAGCCATTGTAAACAGTGCTACAATGAACACTGGGGTACATGTGTCTCTTTCAGTTCTGGTTTTCTCAGGGTAAATGCCCAGCAGTGGGATCGCTGTGTCACATGACAGTTCTATTCCCAGCTTTTTAAGGAATCTCCACACTGGTCTCCATAATGGCTGTGTCAGTTTGCATTCCCACCAACAACATAAAAGTTTAAAGGCAATTTACCCAAACCATTGAGAAACATTTCAGACAGCTAAATCAAGAACTCTAGATAGTTTCAACAATAGATCAGGTGTCTTTCCTTTCTGTTTCCCTTCCTTCTTTTTCTTCCTTATCTTGTTCATTTCTGCCTGCCTGTTCTTGTTTTTTGTTTTTTGTTTTTTCCAGTCACAACTGAGTACTTAGAATGGAGTTTTGTGCATTTTAGATGCTCAATAAAATTTGTTGAATTAATGAATCAGAATATCCAAAATGTGCAAATCAAAATCAAGCCTTATATAAGAAATGACTTCGAATATTTTAAAAATTAAACTAAATCTTGACTTTGATGCCATCTCCATGGAGTTCTCTTCTGAAACCCAGAGAAATAGCAGTGGATGCACTTGTCATCAGAAGAGTCCACACAATTCTCTCACAATCCTGAATGTTCTCTATAGTTTTCTAATCAAAATGCTTGGTTTTTTTATGAGTAATGTGTACTTTTGAACTTATAGAGAGCTTGCTCAGGGCACTATTGAGGTTAAAGGGCTTAAGAGATTGCTTTCAACCATTCCTAGGGGGACAGTTAACAAAGGCAGCTACCCCAGTAACTCAGGATGGACTACAGACTGACAGCACACTCAGTTTCCCTTTGCTCTCAACTACACTGAGAGTAAATTCTCAACAGGAAATAAAGATAACTTTCATGGTAAGAAGCCATTCCCCTGTTTTCTCAAAGATATTTTTAAAAATGAGGGAGTTTATCACTCGGAATCTGTGCAGTTTTCCTCAAAAGAGTGAGTTACAGTCATACAGAGAGAGTTTATGCAGAAACTCTAACATAAAATGATTCTAAAACCCTGACCCCTGTACTTGCCTCCCACTCTTTTTTTTTCACTGTTTCTTACTGGAAATATTGATAATTGACTTCAACCCGTCAGCTCATCTGCTTTTATCATGACAAAAAATTTAAGGCATATTTCCTGTACTATTCCAGCATTTTAATACCCAGCCTGTCTTTAGATCTGAGCCTTCAATATTTCTATTTTTTCATGCCACATGTAATTAGACTGCTATTTGGCCAGGGAAGCACTACAGACAATTATCATGGGGCAGCTACAACAGCATCAGAATGAATGCCAAAGCCAAAGTCTCAGTGCCGGCCTTCGGAGACCCTGTTTGGTTCATGTGATGCTAATTTTTGGCTTCTTCTAAATGCTCATTGAAAACAGAGGTTAGATAAAGAGAAGAAATGGTCAACAGATGGTATAAACAGCAGGAAGATACTAGATTTGGAGGGAAAAAAATGAAGAAAGTGTGATTCCTCAAATTCTAATACAGAGTAAATTAAATGTTAACTAGAGTTCAAGAGTTATCTTAATCTCTCCAAATATACTGAGCTTCCAATGTACATTTTCTACAATTCTCTTGTATTCTAGATACAAATTTACAGTGGTTTTATATATGTGTCAAAAATTCAATTCTCTCCTATCATCAGAGATAAAAAAGCTAATCATTTGGTATATATTTAAATAGTGCATAAAATATATGTTACTATGACTGTACACTACAAACTGTCTTTTTAGCATGCATTTTTATTTAAGGAAGAACCATGATCATGCTTTATATTAATGAGTATTATTTCACAACATCATTTACAAGGGATAATGGCATCTAACTTAAAATGTACCTTTAAAATTAATTCACCTTTTTTGAACCATAGAATTTTCAGTTTCTCCTTTTTTACATTATATAGACCCCTTGGGTTAAATCTTTGTTTCTATTCAATATTATTTTCTTGGATAAATTCCTATAGCAAATATGCCTGGGTAAAATGAGGCAGAACATCAAGCACATCAGGTCAGATCAGATCAGTCGCTCAGTCGTGTCCGACTCTTTCTTAATAATTTTAAATAAGCCAATAAACAACTGTGAGAGCTGACACCTCCTTGGGTATTATCCACTCTCTAAAGAATTAAAAGGTACTAAGAAGGAGAAGGCAATGGCACCCCACTCCAGTACTCTTGCCTGGAAAATCCCATGGACGGAGGAGCCTGGTGGGCTGTAGTCCATGGGGTCGCTAAGAGTCGAACACGACTGATCGACTTCACTTTCACTTTTCACTTTCATGCATTAGAGAAGGAAATGGCAACCCACTCCAGTGTTCTTGCCTGAAGAATCCCAGGGACGGGGGAGCCTGGTGGGCTGCTGTCTATATGGTCTCACAGAGTCGGACATGACTGAAGCGACTTAGCAGCAGCAGCAGCAGCAGCAGCAGCAAGAAGTAGACAATGGGAACATTTCAGAATGTCAGACCACAGTTGGCAGGCTATATATATATATATATATATATACCGTTTATGAAAAACCTAGATGTGTGTAGCAGCTTGTCTTAATAAAATTGCTTTACTGAAGTATATCTTGGTATTTAACTCAAAGTGGAGTACAGGCACACTTATGAGGACGGATGTTCTTTCTTTTATTCATTTTTTTCATGCACAATGCAAACATTTAAACTGTGAGGATTAATTCTGAAATGTTATAGAATGGAAACTTTAAAATTTACATGGCAGTGACCAAATAATAAACTGTCATATAACATCTATTGACACATCTTTTGTTTCCATTAGAATTATCCAAACCATAAAGTAAGAGCTACATTTTGAAGCTTCACTGGTGGGCTAATATTATGCTACAGTTATTTCTCTCATAGAAAATTGCTACATTAAAACAATACTCTGTGATAATTAGTTTCCAAAACAGCACACTCTCTAGCTTGTTTTAGCTAATCACTAAGTCATGCAAATGTTATTATTGTCAGCCCTCTTACTAAATACTTGAATATTAGAACCTTTGAAAATGATGTTATTTATAAATGTCATTATATAAATTCATTGTAATACATAATATAACTTTATAACGGAAAACACCATCAGACTTGGTTATGTCTGTAGCAGTGGTCTGTGAGTTTCTTTGCTTAATGTTTTCATTCATTCAACAGATTTTCATTGAATACCACCTAAATGGTCATGGCTCTATGCACTAAGAATGCAACAATGAATAAAAAAGATAAAACCCCAAACTCACTGTTCACTAGACGTTCTCTGTGGCCTACACTGATACCAAAATGAGTTTCTAATTTGCCCCCACTGAATTGAATTTATCTATTTGCAACATGTCTATATTTTGTATAATCATTTTCTATATTGAGACCTCAGGCTTTTCCCAGTTCTAAATGCTCATGATGAAGGATATTTCCCTTAGCATCTTTACACTTTTCGTAAGTTTTATTACATACTTCTTCCCATGCATTTGTATGAACCAAGTACTGATTTAATGGACTTGCTATTTTAGGATCCATTTATTAAACCTTCAATTTTGTTTTAAAGTCTCATATCAGTTCCATGATTTAAAACTAGCACATCATTACACCTCTATTGTTTTTTGCCTAAAATAGAGCATTATTTTATATTTAGAACTCAAAAGTGTTCTTCATTAATACAGATGTCTGGTACTAATACATAAGACCTATTGATTAGAATATGTTAACATTCACACACACACAAAAGAACAGCAATTTTCAGTTGTCACGCATGAAATATAAAAAGGGATCTAGTATTGAGAAGGGGGTTCTACTCAAAAGTGTTCCAGGTTTAAGATTTGATGAGGCTGTGATTATTTTGCTTAAAAGTCAACCAATTCACAACACAAATTTTATTATGGATTGAGTTATAACCATATCCTATAACACTTTTTATCATTATTCTTATTAAACGCTAAATATTTGATTAATGAATGAACCACTAATAGTGCTTGGTAACTTTGCTGATACTGTCATGTAATGAGTCAAAATCAATGATCTGCAAGCTGTTGTCCTTGGAAAACTACCTTAGTCAAGCTAAATTTCCTGTTTAACCATCACCGAAAATAAAGGAGATCATTTTGTCAAATAGGTGGACAAGGGGGACTCCTTCAGTTGGCTTCAGAATAAGCTAAGATAGTGATCCTAAACATGGAACACCATGCCAGAAGCTGCTCTGTGACTAGGTCAAAATGGCAAACTTAGTTCCACTACAGATAACTCAGCTTAGTTACTCTGTTCCTGTGTATTTTGTTCTTTTTCTTTTTTTGAGGGAAGAATTGGTGAAGGGAACATATACTGTAAGGGAAAATTAAGAAGTTGAGGCAAGAAACTTAGTTGTGCCACAGTATTTCCATCGGTAAAATGGGGATGATAGCAATACATATCTCATAGGGTTGTACTGAAGATTAAGTTAATTTATATTTATCAAGCTCTTAGACCAATGCCTGACATATAATAGGTCGTACATATGCAATTTATTATATTTAGTATGCATTCAGTTTATTATCAGATAGATAAATAAATGTATGTATTTAGTATATGTATTATGTATTAATTTTATTATTGGATAGATGAATAAATGTATATATTTATTATCTATTCAATGTATTAGATTAATAAATACATATACAAAGAAAATATTCTTCTGTTTAGAAATATTCTGTTTCTCACTTTGTAAAGTGCTATTGAATACATATCTTCTGTTTTTATATCTCAATGTGCAGATTATCTGGCAAAACAAGCTTATCTGAAAAAAGGAAGCACAAAACAACGCTTGAAAGCATGGAATTTAGAAAGATGATAACAATAACCCTGTGTATGAGACAGCAAAAGA
This sequence comes from Bison bison bison, assembly GCF_000754665.1. NCBI lineage: Eukaryota > Metazoa > Chordata > Mammalia > Artiodactyla > Bovidae > Bison > Bison bison. The sequence goes on along the minus strand of NW_011494944.1, from coordinate 1,462,443 downwards.
GACACTGATGTATGGAACAGTCTTATGGACTCTGTGGGAGAGGGAGAGGGTGGGAAGATTTGGGAGAATGGCATTGAAACATGTAAAATATCATGTATGAAACGAGATGCCAGTCCAGGTTCAATGCATGATACTGGATGCTTGGGGCTAGTGCACTGG
>NW_011494944.1:1458401-1462184 GCF_000754665.1 Bison bison bison | reverse complement strand
ACATGTATACCTGTGATAGATTCATTTTGATATTTGGCAAAACTAATACAATTATGTAAAGTTTAAAAATAAAATTAAAAAAAAAAGAAAGCATAAGTTTGCCTAAAATCAAAGCAAATGTCCATGTTCAAAATGAATATTGTAGAAAGTAAGCTTTTTGGTTTTGACCACATTTCTCAGCCAATCAAAGTCTTATCAATGATAGTAAACCCATATCTAGCCCACAAGAATAAACCCAAAGACTCAAAAAGAAAAAAAAAAAAGCATAAAGAAAACCAAATGGAAGAGGCAGGCAAGCTAAAAAGAGGAAACCATTACTCCAGGACTTCTCACCATGACATCTTATGGGCCTCTAACATTCTGTGCATGTTATTACATGAGTCAAAATTTTTTCTAAACTTATACGCAAGCTATATTAATGTATCTACCTGAAAACTGATCAATAAATTAATAGATATTTACATTAATTTTAGAGATGCTACATATGCATATGTACACATGTCCAAACATCAGTTCATGGGCGAATGAATAAAGAAAATGTGTATCCACAGACACATGAAATATTACTCAACTATAAAAAAGAAGGAAATTTTGCCATTTTGACAACAGGGATAAGCAGCAGGATATTATGCTAAGTGAAATAAGCCAGGGAGAAAAGGAAAGGACAAATACTATGGGTTCTCCTGTGTGGAAGCTAAAAAAATTGAATGCCCAGAAGCAGAACTTAAAACAAAGATTGCTAAGGGCTGAAGGACTGCGGGAAATAAGGAGATGTTGGACAAAAGGTACAAACTTTCAGGTGTAAGATGAATGAGTTCCTTGAGATTAATGTACAACATGGTGACTATAGTTAATGATGCTATCTTGTATACTTGAAATTTATGAATAGGGTAAATCACACACATAAGGAAAAAGTAACTATGTGAGGTAATCGATCTATTACTTAGCTCAACTGTGGTAATCATTCCGCAGTATATATGCATATCAAATCACCATGTACATTTTAAAAATGTCATTGTCATTTATACCTCAATAAGCTTGGGGCAGGGAGAGCAGGAAACAGAAAGAAAGTGAAAATTCTGGCTGAGAAGTGAAGATGAATCACAGAGAATTAACTCACTGTTATGGAAAACACTTTCTGTTCATGAGTCAGTAATACCTTCCTTATATAATTGTGACACTTTATTGCTCAATGTTCTGCTCATTAGGTCCCATTCATAACAATCTGTTACTAAATCTCTGTGGTCATGCTTTGAAATATGTCTGTAGTTCATAATAAGCCTCTGAACATACTGAAGGCAGTTATATAAGTACTGTAACTCAGCAACAGCTTACTTTAAGATATTATGTATATTCTGGACCATGGTTGATGGCACTTATGCTTGTCAAGATGTTTGAAAATTTTCTGAAATAAAAATAGCTTAGAGCTTTAAGTGGCAGACACAACACATCAAGATGACTTTTCTTCTGTATTACATACAATGTTTTTCCGGTCTTGTTAAAAGGTAAAGTGTCATTTTTCTTACACAGTTTTTATTAAATATTAATATCAAAAAATTCCCCTTTTTTAAAACAATGCTTTCTCTAAAAGATTATATTTTGTATCGGCTGCTTTAAGGACTGAAGATGTTACAAAACCCTTCTCTCTGGCAACATTCATTAGATAAATATGAGAATGATTTTTTTTGTCAACACTTAATATAAGAAAAAAAAATTAACTTCCAATATACAAGTCTTGTATACATGTACAAAAATCTACTCTTAATTATCCTTTCTCCTTTTATTTCTACTTCCTACTTCCCTCAATCTCTAAAACTATTTTAAATTGAAATATACATCAAAGGCAAAGCTGGTTTAAAACTATAGCTACAGTATTAACCTCACATAGCACAGCAAACATTCCTTTTCTATGCTTTCAGCATTATACACTTCTGCAAACCCAAGAACACAAAGTCAGACTCAGACCAAACATTTCTTTCAATGTATGTTTATATCATATTAATACAAAAGCCTAATTTATCCCCACCACCATCCCCTTTATCCTTTGGTAACCATAAGTTTGTTTTCCAGGTCTATGAGTTTCTTTTTGTTTATATTTCATATTTGTATGTAATGATTTTACTTTTTAAAAAGATTTATACAAATACTATGCTTTCAACAAATATTAAGTAACTACTACATATCACACATTATATCAGGAATTTGACACATGAGTAAAATGAAAAAAAAAAAATTCTGCCTCATAATGTACATACATTTCAATGGGGGATGGGAGAGGGCATTGACTAGCAAACAATAAGCATAATAAATAAGAATATAATATGTTAGAAAAATGCCCTATAGAAACAAAAATCGAAAGAAAAATTGGAAGTGATGAGCTGCAGATGGATGATTGCAAATTTAAATAGGGTGATCATTGAGCAACTCATTCCATGGTTATAAAGACTGTTCAAAATTTAAAATCCTTATGTTACACATATTCTGAAATTTTCATCTATTTTTAGTGAATTTAATATTGAAATGTGTTTTTCTTAATGGCCCAATTAAGTTTATAGAATCATATCTTTGATTGTAGTTTTCTCTACATTGCATTGTTTTTATTTCTAATTAAGTTAATCTCTTCCACAAATTTGTAAATTGCACAGGCAGGAGATGCCTTAATATACATTTGTGTGAATAAAGCTCTTTTAAAAATTTGGAAATACATTGAATAATAATTTAAACATGTAATATTATCTTTGGAAACTCAGTTAGCATGGCTTTAAATGATTTAGAAAGTTATTAACCTATATGTATGAGTGATGTCAACATACAAAGCTAAAAAAATGAATTCTAAGGCAGATGCCCAACTGAACCAAAACCAGCCAATCTGAGTTCCAATATTGGAACTGCACAATCACCAAGTTCCATGACACAAACAAAAGAGGCAATCTAAAATAAAGTCAGAAAACCATAAAATCATAAAGACTACAACATACGCCCAAACACTCTGCAGGTCTTTTGTTATGTAGAAAAATTAAAGAGCTTAAGAGTCAGGGACTCGAAGTATAGTAAAGAATGGAATTGAATATGGCATAGAGCATGACTAGAAAACATAAACACATTAACTAAGTGGACAGATTAATTTATGCAATTATCTAACTTCTATTGGGTCCCCATCCACCAGCAACTACAGATGTTAAAGCAAGAGGCTAAAGGATTCTGTCCTGGGGAACCTGCCTGGTCTACTGGAAAAGTCCTCCAAAATACTAACATTTGCAGTATTCCATAGAATTGAATGAGTTTGCTCTTTTTTTTGCTCTAAAACCCATCAGTCCCAAGCACTGCTCTTCCACACAGAACTTCCCAGCAGATTTTAATGTTTTACTTTTAAGAAAGGATGGCCAGGAATCACCAGAATTGAGGGAATTCTCAAGAGTAAAAGAAAGAACCTAAAACACATACAGGAAAGAAAGGAGGAAATACGACAAAGTAGATTTAAGTCCCCTCCATTATATACTAAAGATTGAATTATTTTCTTTATTCTCAGAAATTTGGCATCAAAGTTAATACATAGTACTCACTCAGTAAATTTTTGTGGGACAAAAACATAATTACTTATATTTATAATAAACATATAATTTTGTTATTTATAATAAATTTGAGTGCACACATTAAATATGTATATATTTATGTGTGTGTGTGTATATATATATATATACACATCTACATACATACATATATGCATCTACATTTTAATACTGATATATTAGGTGGGCCAAAAACTTTGAAGAGTTTTTCCAC
>NW_011494944.1:1453813-1457663 GCF_000754665.1 Bison bison bison | reverse complement strand
AACGAGTCTCCAGTCCAGGTTCAATGCATGATACTGGATGCTTGGGGCTGGTGCACTGGGACAACCCAGAGGGACGGTGTGGGGAGGGAGGAGGGAGGAGGGTTCAGGATGGGGAACACATGTGTACCTGTGGCAGATTCATGTTGATATATGGCAAAACCAATACAATATTGTAAAGTTAAAAAATAAAATTAAATTAAAAAAATATTGTATACCAGTATAGAAATGTATGTTTGTATTATTCTTTTTATATAATAATTTAAATTAGAACAAAAATGCTTTTTGAGAAAATGCATATGTGCTCAATAAGAAATAATAGCTGATAATTATTAAGGTTCACAAAATGATGGATATAGTTTGATATTCTTCATACAAATCAAATCACACAATCATTAGATAATTTTCAAACTGACAGAGAGAGAAGTTAAGTGATTTATCCATATACAGAAAGTAGGACATGATGGAGCCAGTATTTAAATTCAGGATTTCTAACAAAGCAGAAAAATAAAAGGAAAATAATAAGAAAACTGTTCTGAGAACTTCCTGGGTTCATTTTTAAAGATTATAAGTATAGGGTCTTATAATATATATAAGTACAGGCCCTCATCCAGGGGATCTTCCAAACCCAGGGATAAAATTCACATCTCCTACATTGGCAGGTGGAATCTTCCTGATGAGCCACCAGGGAAGCCCATGACTTCACTGTATTTCTGATCTAAAATTTGGCTTTAATTTAATTGATTAAATGAATAATCTATGTTCAGTCCTGCATTAGTCCTTGTTATGATTTCTCCCTGACTCTACAAAAGATAGCACCTCCTTCTTGGTGAGTTGGGACCTGCAGTAACCCTCTCACCTCAGGAGTAATAGAAATAAGATGTAAACTCTCAACTGGCTAGCTGATCATTAAAATGATAGTTTAAAGCACAGAAAAGTCATTGTGTTATGCCTCTCTTAATTAAAGGTGTTACTTACCAAACCTTAGATAAGTGATGCTATGCTATTACTTCCCTTGCAAATTAAAGAAAACTCAGGGTCTACTTATGACACTACCTCCATAAATTAGATGAGTAAGAAAGTTATGTCCTAAATGCACAGCAAAGGTTGAACTCTTCTTGCCTCGCAAGACAATGAATAAACACTTAATTAGGGAAGGTCTGAAATCAGAGAAAAGAGATAAGAAGGCTTTCTTACAAGAACAATGCAAAGAAATAGAGGAAAACAACAGAATGGGAAAGACTAGAGATCTCTTTAAGAAAATTGGAGATATCTAGGGAATATTCCATGCAAGGATGGGCATCATAAAGGACAGAACTGTAAGGACTTAACCAGAAGAGATTAAGAAGTGGCATGAATACATGAATACTATACAAAAATAATCTTAATGACGCAGATAGCCATGATGATGTGATCACTCACCTAGAGACAGACATCCTGGACTGTGAGGTCAAATGGGACTTAAGAAACATTACTATGAACAAAGCTAGTGGAGGTGATGGAATTCCTGAGCTATTTCAAATTCTAAAAGATGATGATGTTAATGTGCTACACTCAATAGGCCAGCAAATTTGGAAAAGTTAGCAGTGGCCACAAAACTGAAAAACATGTTTTTATTCCAATCTCAAAGAAGGGTAATGCCAAAGAATGTTCAGAGCACCATACAATTACCATCATTTCACATGAAAGCAAAAGTGAAAGTCACTCACTCACTCATGTACGACTCTGAACCCATACAGTCCCTGGAAATTTCCAGGCCAGGATACTGGAGTCGATAGTCTCTCCCTTCTCCAGGAGATCTTCCCAACCCAGGGATCGAACCCAGGTCTCCCTCATTGCAGGCAGACTCTTTACCATCTGAGCCACAAGGGAAGCCCAAAGGTAATTCTCAAAATCTTCAAGCTAGGCTTCAGCAGTGGGTGAACCAAGAACTTCCAGATATGAAAAATAGGTTTCAAAGAGGCAGGGAAACCAGAGATCAAAATATTAATATTTATTAGGTCATGGAGAAATCAAGTGAAGTGAAAGTCACTCAGTCGTGTCTGACTCTTGTGACCCCATGGACTGTAGCCCGCCAGGCTCCTCTGTCCATGTGATTCTCCAGGCAAGAATACTGAGTGGGTTGCCATTTCCTTCTCCAGGGGATCTTCCCAACTCAGGAATTGAATCCAATTCTCCCACATTGCAAGCAGATTCTTTACTGACTGAGCTATGAGGGAAACCTGCAGAGAAATCAAAGGAGTTCCAGAAAAGCATCTACTTCTGCCTCATAGACTACACTAAAGCCTTTGACTGTGTGGATCACAACACGGTGGAAAATTCTTAAAGAGATGGGAACACTAGAGTACTTACCTGCCTCCTAAAAAACCTATATGTGGGTCAAGAAGCAACAGTTAGAATCTTACATGGCACAATTGACTGGTGCAAAATATGTAAAGGAGTATGACAAGGCTGTATATTGTCACCCTGCTTGTTTCACTTCTATGCAGAATACATCATGAGAAATTCCAGGCTAGATGAACCACAATCTACAATGCAAATTTCTAGGAGAAATATCAACAACCTCAGATATGCAGATGATACCGCTCTAATGGTAGAAAGTGAAGAGAAACTAAAGAGCCTCTTGATGAGGGTGAGAGAGTGAACAAGTTGCCTTAAAACTCAACATTCAAAACACTAAGATCATGGCATCTGGTGTCATCACTTCATGGCAAACAGAAGGTAGAAAAGTGGAAGCAGTGACCGATTTTATTTTCTTGGCTTACAAAATCATGGTGGATAGTGACTACAGTCATGAAATTAACTATGCCTTCTCCTTGGAAGAGAAGCTATAACAGATCTAGGCAGTGTATTAAAAAGCAGAAACTTCACTTTGCCAATAAAAGTCCATATAGTCAAAGCTATGATTTTTCCAATAATCATGTACGGATGTGAAAGTTGGACCCTGAAGAAAACTGAGCACTGAAGAATTGATATTTTCAAATGATAGTGCTGGGGAAGACTCTTGAGAATCCCTTGGACAGCAAGGAGATCAAAGCAGTCAATTCTAAAGGAAATCAACATCGGGAGGACTGATAATTAGGCCACTTGATGGGAAGAACACACTCGTTGGAAAAGACCCTGATACTGGGAAAGACTGAAAGCAAAAGGAGAAGGGGTCAGTGGAGGATAAGATGGTTAGACAGCATCATCTACTCAATGGACATGAGTTTGAACAAACTGCAGGAGACAGTGGAGGACAGGGGAGCCTGGTGTTCTGCAGTCCATGGGGTCACAAAGAGTTGGACACAACTTACTGACTGAACAACAATTGAAATCAGAGGGCTCTGTTTCCAGGCTTTGGTAAAATTTTATTTGGCTATAATTGGGTTTTAATTAAAAATTTCATATGCTTTACAGTTTAATGTCTTTAAGATTCCCTTACTACTTTCAGTAAAAAAGCTTCCAGTGATGAAGGTCAGTCTCCACCCTCACACTAATATTCAGAACTGTACTGAATTTAATCAGGAGATAGTCACTTGTTTTATTTTACTCAACGCCGATGCCAGTGTTCAATTATGTTTGGACCATTTGGCACCTGGTCAGGATGTTCAGAGTTCTTTATAAGCCAGAATTCTCTCCAAGAAACCCACTAGTTACACTGCATATATAATATATGAAGTTAGGTTCACCCTGAAAGATTATAGGTGAGATGAATACCACATGTCACTTGCAAAATATCGAAGTACATAATTACATTCTTGCTCTATCAATCTCATACTAATAAATACTATAGCATATATTGCTACCAAATTTGATTAGACAATAGATCTCATACTAATACATACAATAGCATATGTTGCTAGTAAATTTG
>NW_011494944.1:1451689-1452721 GCF_000754665.1 Bison bison bison | reverse complement strand
TTAATCTGTTTTCCATTTTAAAAGTTTTATCATATCTGCTGCTAAGTTGCTTCAGTCATGTCCAACTCTGTGCGACCCCATAGACGGCAGCCCATCAGGCTCCCCCGTCCCTGGGATTCTCCAGGCAACACACTGGATTGGGTTGCCATTTCCTTCTCCAATGCAGGAAATTGAAAAGTGAAAGTGAAGTCGCTCAGTCGTGTCCGACTCTTAGCGACCCCATGGACTGCAGCCTATCAGGCTCCTCCATCCATGGGATTTTCCAGGCTGGAATGGGGTGCCATTGCCTTCTCCTTTATCATATCAAGACCATTCTATTACTGCAGTCATACTGTGTGTTGCCTATAGTGTTAGGTTTTTTGTCTCTATATCATTCTCTGGAGATGGATCCAGGTTGTTGCATTCACCAATGGTTCATTCCTTTTCATGCTGAGTAGTAATCCATGGTATGTACATATTATCACCTGTGTAACCATTAACTCATTAAAGAACATTTAGATGGTTTCCAGTTTGGGACTATTATCTATAAAGCTGATATGAAGATCTGTGAACAGGTTTTTGTATCAACATAAATTTTCATTTCTCTGGGATAAATTCCAGGAGGACAATTATTATTGTCATATTATTTGCATGTTCAGCTTTGTAAGAAACTATCAAAGTGTTTTCCAGAGTGGCTATATAATTTTATATTCCTACCAGCAATGTATGATTTAAAAAGTTTCTCTATATCCTTACTAACAGTTGGTGTTATAACTTAATTATTTTAAGAAGAGTTTATTTTATTTTATTATAAATAAGAACTATACAAAAAAGTTTTACATGACCCAGATAATCATGATAGTGTGATCACTTACACTCACATAGAGACAGACATCCTGGAATGTGAAGTCAAGTGGGCCTTAGAAAGCATCACTACGAACAGAGCTAGTAGAGGTGATGGAATTCTAGTGAAGCTATTTCAAATCCTAAAAGATGATGCTGTGAAAATGCTACACTCAATATGCTAGCAAATTTGGAAAACTCAGCAATGGC
>NW_011494944.1:1450439-1451407 GCF_000754665.1 Bison bison bison | reverse complement strand
ACTGGACATGGAACAACAGACTGGTTCCAAATAGGAAAGGAGTACATCAAGGCTGTATATTGTCACCCTGCTTATTTAACTTATATGCAGAGTACATCATGAGAAATGCTGGGCTGGAAGAAGCACAAGCTAGAATCAAAATTGATGGGAGAAATATCAATAACCTCAGATATGCAGATAACACCGCCCTTATGGCAGAAAGTGAAGAACTAAAGAGCCTCTTGATGAAAGTGAAAGAGGAGAGTGAAAAAGTTGGCTTAAAGCTCAACATTCAGAAAACGAAGATCATGGCATCTGGTTCCATTACTTGATGGCAAATAGATGGGGAAACAGTAGAAACAGTGACAGACTTTATTTTGGGGGGCTCCAAAACCACTGAAGATGGTCACCATAGCCATGAAATTAAAAGATACTTACTCCTTGGAAGGAAAGTTATGACCAAGCTAGACAGCATATTCAAAAGCAGAGACGTTACTTTGCCAACAAAGGTCTGTCTCATCAAGGCTATGGTTTTTCCAGTAGGCATGTATGGATATGAGAGTTGGACTAATAAGAAATCTGAGTGCTGAAGAATTGATGCTTTTGAACTGTGGTGTTGAAGAAGACTCCTGAGAGTCCCTTGACTGCAAGGAGATCCAGCCTGTAGTTCCTAAAGGAGATCAGTCCTAGGTGTTAATTGGAAGGACTGATGTTGAAGCTAAAACTCCAATATTTCAGCCACATGATGCAAAGACCTGACTCATTTGAAAAGACCCTAATGCTGGGAAAGACTGAGGGAGGGAGAAGAAGGGGAAAACAAAGGATGAGATGGTTGGATGGCATCACTGACTCAATGGAGATAAGTTTGAGTAAACTCCGGGAGTTGACGATGGACAGGGAGGCCTGGTGTTCTGCAGTCCATGGGATGGCAAAGAGTCCGACACGACTGAGCAGCTGAACTGAACTGAATAGTATGTGTCAAATAGTTG
>NW_011494944.1:1448915-1450068 GCF_000754665.1 Bison bison bison | reverse complement strand
AGTTTTGTTGTTGTTGTTTGTTTGTTTGTTTGTTTGTTTTGTTTTTAATATGGTGTGGGGCTTGAAGCTTATCTTTTTAGTGTGTGGCTGTTCAATTGCTCCTGCACAATTTGCTGAAATATCTATCTCATCTACACTTAATTGCTTTTATAGCTTTTTCAAAGAGCAGTAGGGAGTTATCTGAGTAGTAGGGCTATTTTCAAGTTCTCTATTTAGTTCTATTGATCTTTATGTCTATCCCTCTGCAAAAATCACACTGTACTGACTATTGTAGTCTTATAATTATCCTTGAGGTAGTGTTTACAGCTTTCCCCCATTTTATTATTCTTTCTCAAAATTGTTTAGCTCTTCCAGTTCCATTGCCTTCATATATTAATTTTAGAATAATACCGTCTCAATATTATGAGATTTCATTGAATAGACATTTTGTTAATCTATATATCAATTTAAGGAGAAACAACATGATTTATTGTGTCAAAGCTTCCAATCCATGACCACAGTACAGCTGTCCATTGATGAAGGTCTTTCATTTCTTTCCCCATTACCTTGCAGTTTTACTGAACAAGTCTTATATGTTTCAATAGATTTAAGTTTTTCACTTTATTTCAAGAGATTTTAAATAGTAATATAATTTTAATGTGGTATGCATGTGTTTATTTTTAACATATAGAGACACAATTGATTTATGTGTATTTATCTTGGATTTTGTGATATGCAGTATCTGTAACATTGATCAACTCACTTATTAATTCTAGGGGTTCTTTTTCTGTAGATCCCTCAGGATTTTTATATGCACAGCCATGCCATCTGTTTATAGGTACAGTTTTATTTCTTTCTGATTCTCTTTCTTTTCATGACTTTTTCATTTCCCTCACAGTGTTGAATAAGAATGGGGACAAAGAAACTTGTGTTGTTCATAATCTTAGAAGATACATATTCAGTCTTTCAACATTAATAAGGTATTAGCTGTTGTGCTTTTTTCAATGCTCCTTATGAAATTGACTAGTTCCCTTATGTATGAGTCAAGACTCTCCAGAAGAAATAGATAGATAGATACTGTGCTCAGTCAGGTCAGACTCTTTGAGACCCCATTAATTGTAGCCTGCCAGGTTCCTCTGTCCATGGAATTTTCCAGGCAAGAATACAGGAATGA
>NW_011494944.1:1443006-1448556 GCF_000754665.1 Bison bison bison | reverse complement strand
CTGATTTTGCATCTGGAGCCCAAAAGCAGACAGCACACAGAATTCCCTTTCCTTCAGAGGGAGTTAGCCTTTTATCTCCTTAGATCTTTACTAGACTGGAAAGGTGAGCACAATAAAGGACAGAAATCGTATGGACCTAACAGAAACAGAAGATATTAAGAAGCGGTGGCAAAAATACACAGAAGAACTATACAAAAAAGATCTTCATGATCCAGATAACCACAGTGGTGTGATCACTCACCTAGAGCCAGACATCCTGGAATGTGAAGTCAAGTGGGCCTTAGAAAGCGTCACTACAAACAAAGCTAGTGGTGGTGATGGAATTCCAGTTGAGCTATTTTAAATCCTAAAATATGATGCTGTGAAAGTGCTGCACTCAATATGCCAGCAAATTTGGAAAACTCAGCAGTGGCCACAGGACAGGAAAAGGTCAGTTTTCATTTCAATTCCAAAGAAAGGAATGCCAAAGAATGTTTAAACTACCACACAATTATACACTCATCTTACACGCTAGCAAAGTAATTCTCAAACTTCTCCAAGCCAGACTTCAACAGTGTATGAACTTCCAGATATTCAAGCTGGATTTAGAAAAGGCAGAGGAACCAGAGATCAAATTGCTGACATCTGTTGGATAATCGCAAAAGCAAGAGAGTTACAGAAAAACATCTACTTTTGCTTTATTGACTACACCAAAGCCTTTGACTCTGTGGATCACAACAAACAGAGGAAAATTCTTCAAAAGATGGGAATACCAGACCACCTGAACTGCCTCTTGAGAAATCTGTATGAAGGTCAAGAAGCAACAGTTAGAACTGGACATGGAACAACAGACTGCTTGCAAATAGGGAAAGGAGTATGTCAAGGCTATATATTGTCACTCTCCTTATTTAACCTATATGCAGAATACATCATGCGAAATGCCAGGCTAGAAGAAACACAAGCTTGAATCAAGATTTCCAGGAGAAATATTAATAACCTCAGATGCAGAGATGATACCACCCTTACTGGCAGTAAGTAAAGAAGAACTAAAGAGCCTCTTGATCAAGGTGAAAGAGGAGAGTGAAAATGCTGGCTTAAAACTCAACATTCAGAAAGCTAAGATCATGGCATCCAGTTCCATCTCTTCAAGGCAAATACATGGGGAAACAATGGAAACAGTGAGAGACTTTAGTTTTGGGGTCTCCAAAATCACTGCTGATGGTGACTACAGCCATGAAATTAAAAGACACTTGCTCTTTGGAAGAAAAGTTATGATCAACGAAGACAGCATATTAAAAAGCAGAGACATTCTTTTGCCAACAAAGGTCCATCTAGTCAAAGCTGTGGTTTCCAATAGTCATATATGGATGTGAGAGTTGGACCATAAAGAAAGCTGAGCTCTGAAGAATTGGTACTTTTGAACTGTAGTGATGGAGAAGACTCTTGAGAGTCTCTTTGACTGCTAGGAGAGCCAACCAGTCCTTCCTAAACAAAGTAAGTCCTGAATATTCATTGGAAGAACTGATGCTGAAGCTGAAACTCCAATACTTTGGGCACCTGATGCGAAGAACTGATTCATTGGAAAAGACCCTGATACTCAGAAGGTAGAAGGCGGGAGGAGAAGGGGACAACAGAGGATGAGATGGTTGGATGGCATCACCCATGCGATGGACATGAGTTTGAGTAGACATCGGGATTTGGTGATGGACAGGGAAGCTTGTGCTGCAGTCCATGGGGTCGGGAAGAGTTGGACAATGAGTGGCTGAACTGAGATTGGATGAGGCACACCTGTACTATGGAAGGTAATCTGCTTTATTCAAAGGCTACTTATTTAAATGTTAATCTTGCCTAAAGTGTATCTTCACAGCAATATCCAGATCAGTATTTACACAAATACCTGGATACTATGGCCTAGCCAAGGTAACCTTCAGAACTCCATCCTTTATAAATATGGTATTCATAGACATCTCATTAAACCATAATTTACCTTCAAATAAAGATGATAATAAAGTAATACTTTCACTAAACTTGATACAATATCCTGTATGTAACTAATAATGTACAAATCCTTTCCTCAGAGAAGGAGAATTCTTTAGTGATGTTCACTTTTCCCAAGATCATGTACCTTAGGTGCTATGACATAAAGTTAACAATATGTATGTATTATGATATAAAGTTATTTTGAGGTAAAAATTGCTAGTGGTCAGTGTAGAACTCTGAGACCTCAGTCTTGTTGTCAGTAAACATCCTGATCTATTAACCTAAAACTATACCCTTTGTCACAAATTCCTGGAATGTGACCTTGGTCTGGTAGATTATCAGCATTCAAATCCAGGGAATGGCATAATTAACTTCTGTTCCATATGCTTAAGGGAAAAAAAACAAAAAACAAAACTGTAGATTGTTAATCATAAACCCATACCTTCTATCCATTGTAAAATGGCCAGGGGGCATGAAAAATGTTGGCAACTTAATCCAAGGGTCAAGAGAAGCCATAAAGATGTTAAGTTAAGCATCTGGACCTTTCAACTGATTGGTTAAAATTACATATTTTAAGGAGCAAACCAAAAATGTACAGATTAAGTATATAAAAACTGCTATAAGTCCTGCCTTTGGGGGACTCTTTACCTCCTCTCAGTGTCTTTGCTAAGAGCTTTCTCCTCTCTAATAAATCCCATTCATTTGCTACTGTGAGTGTTTGTGTGTTTGTGGATTCTATTCTTTGGCTTTCTGAACAAGAACTCAGATTCCCATTTCAAATTCATCTTAAATTATAGGATAAAAGGCTAAAAGGACACACACACATATTCTTAACAAAATAAGGAAGAAATAAGTATACTCATGACCCTTACATACCCCTTGCATCTGCAGCTGTTCATGTGGTCATAGCTGATATTTATAACTACCTCCTTCTATGACCTTTTCCATATTCCTGTTGCCCTACAGCAAATACCTCTGATAGTCATGGTTCTTTCTTTGGTGGGGATATCCAAACCTTCATTCCTGAAGGGTTGGGCTATTATTAATGTAATTCTGTCTAAATTATGTTGTTGTAGTTTTCTATTAACTTTAATCACAGAGAATGATGGTACTAAGACATACTCTTAATGTTGGGGCTTCCCTGGTGGCTCAGACAGTAAAGAATCTGCCTGCAATGCTGGAGGTACACGTTTAATCCCTGGGTCAGGAAGATTCCCTGGAGAAGAGAATGGCAACTCACTACAGTATTCTTGGCTGGAGAATTCCATGTACAGAGGAGCCTGCCAGGCTACATTCCTCCTGGTGGGGCTACAACCTATGTGGTCACAAAGAGTCAGACATGATTGAGCTAAGAGACACCCTAAAAGATCCTTTACATATCCATCCATTGTGGAATATCAGTCTACTGTTCTCATGGTAATCAGGATGAATCACCACAGGGATACATAATTACCTTTTTTGTCTGTTGATACAAGCAAAGAATGTTTGCTGGGGAATCCAAAGTGGCAGTGTGGTAGTCTTAACCTCCTGTTCAATATGTTTACCAGTTATGGAGCTATTCAAATGACCTATTTCACACTGGAAGATTTTTTGATAGTTGGCTTTTTTTTTTTGAGAAATCAGTCCATTTGGTCTATGTTGTCTAAGTTATCAAAGTTGTTTGTATTTTTCCTTATTATCCTTTTGATTTCTGTAGAGACTGCAGTAATATCTCTGAACTCTGCCCATCTGTGTATGTGTTTTTTTTTTTTTTTTAATGTCAGTCTGCCTAGACGTTTGTCAATATTATTGATCTTTTCAAAGAACCAGCATCTTATTGCACGTATTTATCTCAATGGATTTCTTTTTGTTCTTCTCCATTTCATTGATTTCTGATCCTAACTGTATTAGTTCCTCCCTTCTTTGAGTTTATTTTGCTCTTCATTTTCTATGTTCTTGAAGAAGGAGCTTACATTATTAATTTGAGAGTTTTTCTTTTTTCTAATATATGCATTTAATGAGATAAAATTTCCTCTCAGAATTGCTTTAACCATGTCTCACCAATGTTGGTATGTTTGAGGTATCTTGCTGGAGAGTGTGGGATTGGCCTTTGCTGGTATATTATAGCAGGAGAACATGGACATAAGTGATAAATTTTATTCTCCTTAAGGTGTCATAAACTTTAAAATTCACAAAATATATGTATGAGCATTACCAAAGTTTATCTGTATAAACATATCTTAAAGTTTATTTCTATCCTTATTTAGCAAAGGTGAAAACAGATATTTCTGTTGACCTAATACCTTCTTCAGTGCTGGACAGCAGGGAAACAATTTGAAATCAGGTCATTTCATTCCCACTGAATAGTTTTCATTGCCTGTTTGTACCAGCCATGATGATATGTTCGAAGGAAACAAATAAACCACATGTAGTTCTCTCACCTTCCTTCACTGTCTTTTGCTATGCATAATGGCAAGCGTAGCTCTTGCCATGAAAGACTGTAATGCCAGGGAACCACAGCGCTCTGCAGGTCTTTACGCGGGTAGCAAGGCTATGCCATGCCGCCTCTCTCAGCCTCTGCCCTAACAGATGTTTCTGCCTGGCAGGAATGTATTAGTTGGTGGTGATTCTAAAACTTTTATCTTTGCCTTTGGGTGATATTCCCCTCCAATTCATATGCTTTGTTTGAGACAAAGGTCACAATTTAAATTAAATAATGAAGCCAGGCAGACCTAATTCAACTGATGGGTCATGAGCAAGCCATCTACCCACAAGTCTGGGCTCATTCTTTCCCTTCTGGAAATTGCCAACACAGTGAATTTTATGCACTTGCACTCATTGGATGAACAAAGGGACGGCTCAGAGTGGCCATTTGAGAGATCAGCCAATTTAACAATTAGTTACCTCTTTGTCCCAGATTGGAGAAGGGAATGGTTACCCACGCCTAGAGAATTCCGTGGACTATAGTGCATGGGATGATGAAGAGTCAGACATGACTGAGCAACTTCCCCTTGTTCCAGATGGAACAGTAAAGTGGTGGCATATTATAGACACCTTTTTCACTGGCAGATTTATGTATTTGAGAAATGTTGTGGGCTCAAACCCTCTGGTTTTATGAGTTTTCAAAACAACCTACATATAAGCTATTATGAAAATACTTTCTATATGTGGGAAATAGTCCAATGTCTGTGTCACACTGAGTAAAAGAATTTGATATTACTCTTCTATAATAAAGTAAAATATAAGAGAGGTTTGCAATGTATAAATACAAAGAATTGTGAGGTATTGCCATGCAGGTTAGTACATGAGGCTACAACACATATTGAAAATTAACTCTGTTTTATAGATGAACACTGAAGCCAAGTCACACAAAATAGCAGAAACTAGCTGAAACAGATAAATGCAAGTAAGAACGTCAATCTTTTACTAACTAGTTCAGAACTCTTACATCATTATATGTATACTGTATGTATATTGTATATACATATATATATGCATATGTATATATTAGTACATATAATGATGTAAGAGTGTCAGACTTTATTTTTTGGGGCTCCAAAATCACTGCAGATGGTGACTGCAGCCATGACATTAAAAGACGCTTACTCCTTG
>NW_011494944.1:1442579-1442906 GCF_000754665.1 Bison bison bison | reverse complement strand
GTGGTCGTGTATGGATGTGAGAGTTGGACTGTGAAGAAAGCTGAGCGCTGAAGAATTGATGCTTTTGAACTGTGGTGTTGGAGAAGACTCTTAGAGTCCTTTGGACTGCAAGGAGATCCAACCAGTCCATTCTGAAGGAGATCAGTCCTGGGTGTTCCTTAGAAGGACTGATGCTAAAGCTGAAACTCCAGTACTGTGGCCACCTCATGCGAAGAGTTGACTCATTGGAAAAGACTCTGATGCTGGGAGGGATTGGGGGCAGGAGGAGAAGGGGACAACAGAGGATGAGATGGCTGGATGGCATCACCGACTCAATGGACATAAGTG
>NW_011494944.1:1413799-1442282 GCF_000754665.1 Bison bison bison | reverse complement strand
ATAACCCAGGTAAACTTGATATATGTTTGTGTGTGTGTGTGTGTGTATATAATTATATATATAAAATACTGAGTTGGCAAAAAGTCCATTTGGGTTTTTCCATAACACTCTATGAAAAAGCCAAACAAACACTGGCCAACCCAATATATAATGTATATAGTGTTGAAAGTGATACTTTTAAAATTTTTTTGGTCTGAAACATTTGTAGAAGAAGGTTTGCTACTGCTACTGCTAAGTCACTTCAGTCATGTCCGACTCTGTGCGAGCCCAGAGATGGCAGCCCATCAGGCTCCCCCGTGCCTGGGATTCTCCAGGCAAGAACACTGGAGTGGGTTGCCATTTCCTTCTCCAATGCATGAAAGTGAAAAGTGAAAGTGAAGTCGCTCAGTCATGTCCAACTTTTAGCGACCCCATGGACTGCGGCCTACCAGGCTCCTCTGCCCATGGGATTTTCCAGGCAGGAGTACTGGAGTGGGGTGCCATTGCCTTCTATATAAAATACTGAGTTGGCCAAAAGTCCATTTGGGTTTTTCCATAACACTTTATGAAAAACCCAACCACTGGCCAACCCAATATATAATGTATATAGTGTTGAAAGTGATACTTTTTTATTTTTTTGGTCTGAAACATTTATAGAAGAAGGTTTGGAGTCAGCCAAAACCAGGTTGAAAAGGAGGTATATTAAATTAGATGAAAAGTATCAAATTTCGGTTGTTCAATCTATTACTATTGAGTTGCCCACTTGAAAGTTTAGAAAAACTCACTCAAGCTTTGTTTTTTTCTTGTAGTCCAATTTCCTAGGATAGAGATACAACTTTCGTACCAAATAAAGTATTTTATCGCCCTAGTGAATTTTGAGGTAAAATATGTTACCCCCTATATTTTGAATATTAAACTTTAGGTATCAAGGGGATGTGCTTGGTAAGGGCATAAGTTATGTCATATTTCCTCTCTAAACATATAATCCTCAGGATTATATAAATACAAAGGCAATGGCAGTAAAAACTATACTAATAGAGCATTCTCTGTATGCCAGAGCTTTGGGTATTCTACAAATTCAAAGTGTCAAGAGAGCCTGGAAGTGAGTAAGGAAATAAGTAAGGGTAAGAGAAGTTGCCATTTAATAGAGACATCACAGATTTAATAAAATCTTAAGATACTCAGCTTTGGAACTCTTGCAGGAGATGATGGCACTGATGGCCTAATTAAACTGATAGAATTTAAAATGAAATGAGCAGTGAGATTCTCTCACAGGTCCTTGATTTGAAATGTATGTCCTTATAAATGACTCTCTTGTACAAGACAGGCGTCAGGAATGGAAAGACCAAATTAAATAGTGCTTAACATAGGTGTACCAAAGGAGAAAAGGGGAGGGAGAGATAAATTGGGAATTTGGGATTCATATATACACATTACTATATATAAACTAGAAAAACAAAAGACTACTATATATGTTATTATAAGATATACTTAATATCTTAAAACAACCTATAATGAAAAATAACTTCAAAAATAGTATATATGTATACAACTGCATTACTTTCTTATATACCTGAGATATTATGAATCAGCTATTTTGTTGCTGTTGAGTTGCTGTGTCCAACTCTTTGTGATCCCATGGACTGCAGCATGCCAGGCCCCCCTGTCCTAAAAAGGCAGATGAACTACACTTAAACTTAAACAAACAAACAAACAAAAAAAAAAAAAACAGATATTCTGTAGTAAACATTAAACTCCATTCTCTTCAGATGATACCCTGAAACCATTTCTACTCCTCTGTCTCTGGTTTGAAAAAGATCTAGGGAATAACAGCTGTTGGACAGAGACTCCAGGAAGAGTCACTGAGCTTTATTGTGAATTCCATTATTATAAGTGTGAGAGTGACTTACCTATAAAATATGATATCTGGGAGGATGTTTCCCAGTTTGGAGATCAGAATATCAAACTGTGAGGCCAGGAAAAGAATTTGTTTAAAATTATACTATAAATATATACATATATGAATATGTATTACTGAATCATTTTGCTGTATAACTGAAACTAACACAATATTGTGAATCAATTATACCTCAATTAAATAAATATAATGAAAGAAAATTAGATACTTCAAATCTACTTTTATCTTAATGTTTGCATTATCTGCCTCCCTCTCCCCATGTCTCAGATAGACTAAAAGTCACTTATTTATACTTCCCTTAGTGATAGCAAAAACCAGCTACTCCCAAACTATAATGAGGTATCACCTCACACCCAAAAGAATGGTCATCGTTAAAAAGTCTACAAACAATATATGCTGGAGAAGGTGTGGAGAAAAGGGAATCCTGATTTTTTTTTTTTTTGGTGAGAATATAAAACGGTATAATCATTACAAAGAACAGATGGTGGATCCTTAAAAAACTGAATATGGAACTACTATGTGATCCAGCAATCCTACTCTTGAGCATATATCCAAAAAAAAGTTCAAAAAGACATGTGCTTCAGTGTTCACTGCAGCATTATTTACAAAAGCCAAGACACGGAAGCCACGTAAGTGTCCACTCACCGAGGAGTGGGTTAAGATGGGCACACAGACACAAGAGAATATTACTCAGCCATAAAAAGAAGGAAATAATGCCACTTGCAGCAGCATGAATAGAATAGAAATTGTCATACTGAGTGAAGTAAGTCCATAAAGAAGGACAAACAGCATATGGTATACTTATAGTTGGAATTAAAAAAAAAAAAAAGGTGCAAATGAACTTATTTATAAAAACAGAAATGGAGTCACAAATGTAGAAAACAAACAGTTTCCACACCCCCCTCCATCACCCCAGGAACATGGTAACATACAGTTACCAGGGGGGAGAGGAAGAGGGATAAATTGGAAAATTGGGATTGAGATATATACACTACTACAAAAAATAGGTAACTGATAAAGACCCATGCACAGCATAAGGAAATCTACTTGATACTCTGTAATGACCCCAATGGAAAAAGAATAAGGAAAGAGTGGATGTGTGTATATGTATAACTGATTTACTTTGCTGTACATTTGAAACAAACACAACATTGCAAATTAGCTATACAGTGATAAAATATATATATATATATATATATGTTCTAATTTGCTATAGGGAAAAAACAAAAATAAGCTCTAATTCTTTCTAATGTTCTATTAAAAAGTAATCTTCAATTTCAGAGTTTTACCCAAGCAAAATTACATTGCTAAAGACATCTATGGATATTTATATAGGGTTGTAATACAGCTATAAAGATAAGCAAAATATGAAAATATCAGTTTCAGCTATTTTGAACTTGTGGCCATGCTTTATCTTGAAGTCACTTTATGTGGAAAACAATATATTTACTCTCTTTTATCCTAGCAACTTGACTGTGAGTCACAAAGCAATACAGATGGGAACATAAACAATAGTCTAAGACAAAAACTGCTTAGCTTGAAGAAAGAAGCTAAAAGAGTCAATATATTTTAATGTTATAAGAATACTACAACTCAAGCCTACTTCAACGTTCTGGGTAAAATACAGGAATTATAATTTAGATATCTCTTAAAATGGCTTCTCTTTTAGCTATTGCTTTGCAAACCTCAATTTTAATATGTTCAAGTTATACAATATTCCCTATCCATGATGAGAAAGTTAAAAGATATATCATTTGACACAGTGCTTGTATTTAACACCCTGTTTTTCAGGAACCTAAAAAAGGAAATCACTAAACAAGTCTTCTTACCTACCATTCACTCAACTTCCTCCATTCCTGTTTTACCTTAAATATTTGTTCACATTTCTTTCCACACCTGAAATGTTCTTACTCCCCACCACCACCCTTGCCCACTCCCTGGGTACATTCATTTTTCCTCTCAGGGTTTAGCTTAAATACCTTCTAAGAGATCTCAGTACCCTATAAAACGCACCTCTCATTGTTTACATTAAAAATCTCTATTTACTATCACATAAGCAATCTGTATTTTTTCCACTGATTCATTTCTTATAAGTCAGCCTTCTTGCCTAGCATGTTAACAGGAAACATATCTATCTTGTTTACTGTTATGTACCCTGCATGTGTCTGACACATAAGAGGTTCTAATAAATTTTTGTAATTGTCCCATTCACTTAGGAGTATTTTTGAATATACATAGTGAAAATGAAATGAAATTCATTCAATCACCTAGGGAAAAAGGAACTATTGAATCCCTTTTTTTTTTCATATAAAATGTCGTTGTTAATTTTAATCTATTTGTAATCTAACCCAGATTAGTTTGAAATTGAGGGATTTTGATTGAACCAGTTAAATTACAAAAAAAGAAAAACGTTAGCTTTTCTCATATGAAAGAAAGAAGAAAAAACAGCACCCCTCTACACACACACACACACACACAATTTTATCTGTTCTTGCAGCATGTATTGGAAAGTTGGGAATTAATCAGTGAATCTGAAATGGGTAAGTCAGTTCTGTTAGGTTTCATAACATGTTCCTCAGTAGCACAAAATTCAGTATTTCATGCTGAAGTCTATCTTGCTTTTAAAATTTCCATGAGAAATTGTCTCATTATCCATACACTTACAGGTGGATCTGTGAGTATACAGATGGGACAAAGGAAAAAGATGGGAGAGATTTTCTCAATTTTTTCTATCTCAAGAATGGAAGACTGTATAAATGAGTTATTCGGTCTGAATCCATCAACTTGATAATGAGGGAATCCTTTAACGCAGGGGGTTCCAGAATTCTGTATTCAGAGAAGCTCCTATATAGCAATAATTATAAAACCACGGGGTCACAAAGAGTAGGACGGGGTTTACCAAATAACACCAGCAATAATGAATCTTGAGTATATTCAGTACAGTAATTATATTTATTTTTCTATCCTTCCTGCCTATCACAGGGATTAACATATATTAGCACTCCATATATATTTGCTCAATTCATTTAATCAAATGATGCTAACCAGATTAGTTAGAATCTATCCAGCATTCCTCAAAGTTTATGAAAAGGATACAATCTCACTTTATTAGAATGTTCATGAAATAGAACTTTCTGGAAATATCGGGAGATTGAGTAAATTTTTGAAGATTATTAGGTGGCCTGATAAATTATAGAGTCTCAAAGAAAGGCTCAGAAGATGTGTGTTTTAGATCATCATCTGAGACCCTCTGTTCTTCTGTGTAGCAAAAGGGTGAGATAGAGCATGACTCAAAAATCTAAACTCCAGCCCAAACCAGAACTAACTCTCCGTGGGCCCCTGAAATGAGAAGTGGGGACTAGATGACTGCCAATATTGTTTCAACAGCAAAAAAAAAAAAAAAAAGTTATAATTCTCAAATGTTCACAGTTATACATGACAATTGTCTGTTTTAATATTCAGGTACTCAAATATTCGGAGAAGGCAATGGCACCCCACTCCAGTACTTTTGCCTGGAAAATCCCGTGGACAGAGGAGCCTGGTAGGCTGCAGTCGATGAGGTCGTCAGAGTCGGACACGACTGAACGACTTCACTTTCACTTTTCACTTTCATGCATTGGAGAAGGAAATGGCAACCCACTCCAGTGTTCTTGCCTGGAGAATCTCAGGGACGGGGAAGTCTGGTGGGCTGCCGTCTCTGTGGTCGCACAGAGTTGGACACAACTGAAGTGACTTAGCAGTAGCAGTAGTACTCAAATATTAGGTGACAATTGGTGATACACCAATAAATCATTCTATTCTACTAAACCGGGTCTCTTCACAAATACAAAGCACTTCTGATTTTATACGCTGTGAATCAGGGGAGCAACACTCTATTAAAAGAGGTTGTAAATATGGGGAGAGTGAATTTCATCTGCTGTGAGTCACTATTATGGCAAACTTTTATATTAATTGTGTTTTCATGCTGCTCCAGGGCAAGCTGCTGAAAAGAGATTATTGTAAATAAGCCTTTGGTATAAAAACCGATTTGTGCCATATCAAAGAAAAAAAATCAAAGAAGCTATTAATTTTGCTTTGCCAGCTAGCTATTTAACTCATGCATCCTGGTGTTTTTCTGTTGTAGCTAAAGGTAAGAAATGCCACATGAACCCAGTGTAAAAGGGTACCAGTTATAAAAATAAGAAAAATCATTCTATGATAAAAAGAAAATATTTTGCATTGCCTGCTGCTGCTGCTGCTAAGTTGCTTCAGTCGTGTCCGACTCTGTGTGACCCCAGAGACGACAACCCTCCAGGCTCCCCCGTCCCTGGGATTCTCCAGGCAAGAACACTGGAGGGGGTTGCCATTTCCTTCTCCAATGCATGAAAGTGAAAAGTGAAAGTGAAGTCACTCAGTCGTGTCCGACTCTTAGAGACCCCATGGATTGCAGCCCACCAGGCTCCTCCGTCCTTGGGATTTTCCAGGCAGGAGTACTGGAGTGGGGTGCCATTGCCTTCTCTGTTGCATTGCCTAAGACATGCTAAAATCTTAAGGAATGTGAGAGGAAGAGATTCACCTGTACATATACAGATAATGAGACAATTTCCTATGTTGAAGATAGCAACCGGCAAGATGGTATGCACTAATAATAGATGTAGTCTACTGTGGGACTTTTTTTTAAGAAGGCAAAAATATCAGAGTTTCCCTTAATACACTTATTGTGATTCTTTATTACAAATTTTGACTGTTCTGATAATTGTGGAATGGAAATATTTAAAAGTTGTATTATGGGCCCCTATGCTGTATTTAGGCTTCCCTGGTGGCTCAGAGGATAAAGTGTTTGCCTGCAATGCAGGATTCGATGCAATGCAACCCAGGTTCGATCCCTGGGTTGGGAAGATCCCCTGGAGAAGGAAATGGCAATTCACTCCACTATTCTTGCCTGGAGAATCCCATGACAGAGGAGCCTGGCGGACTACAGTCCACAGGGTCGCAAAGAGTCAGACACGACTGAGCTAATTACCATGCTGTATTTAATACAGAACGATAATCCAACATATAGAAACTAGATTTCTTAAATTCACTATAACTTTTCTTGGCATAAAAATAGTAGTGGAATAATTGAAAGGTGGAGGTATATACTTGACTCCACAAAAAAGTAAGGATAATTAAAACATGTTCATACAAATAATAAAATAATTCAACAGATGTTTACTGACTAGTGACAGGGGCTGCATTTGAGAATAAAAGAGATAGAAGTCCTGCCTTTACAGAACTTAATTTCAAAACATTAAAAATCATTAATTTTTAATATCATGAAAACAGCCTCCCTTCCACTACAGAGGTTCCCTTCTTTACTGCAGCTCTGAGTTGAGGGACTTGACAAGGTGGAATTTAACCCTTTCCTCAAAAAAAAAAAAAAAAAAAAAGTTGCTTTTAGGCTTTTTTTTCTTCTTTTTTTAATATATCTAAGAGTTTAATTTAATCTCAGTGTCAGAAAATTATTTGAAAATGAAACTATGGAGAACTGACAATAGATGATTTTGTCAAAAGGTTTCCCTTTGGGGTGACATAAAACATGTCTAAAACACAGAACAGTGAAAACATAAGCTTCTATTTTTTTAAAGTTTATAAGTTGACCTCATCATTTTCTAGCATATGCAGCAATTAGACTGAATCAGTAGGTAGATACAAACTTCCAAGTGGTTTTGGCTAAGCTATAAATGGACTTCTGTTAATAGATTTCTTTAGGTTATTTACTATATATTGATTACACTGTGCATTCTGCTATAAAATGCTACATGTGAGACTATTATGTTAATATAGGAAAGTTATATGGACTCATTTACACTGGTTAATTAAATTTAAGGGGTTTGGATAAAATTGCTGGACCAATTATTTCGAAAAATAAATCATCTAATTGAACTTGAGTAAAATAAAATACACACACCCATAAAAATTCACCACTTGTTTTTTATATACAAAAAATGATTTTCAGTGCTTAAGGTAGACAGTGTATGGGAACAGGGAAAGGGGAAATCAGAATCACTTGTGGATTTTCTTTTCTTTTCTTTTTTTTTTTTTTTTTTTTTGTTTTACAATATGCCCAAACTGTTGCTAATTACATTTAAGTTTGTCTAAATATTGTTTCCAGCCACAAATAATTATATAATTAAAAGTTCTGTGTCAAGTATTAGGCTAAGTGCATGGTACATAATTATCTCATGTTATCCTTATATCATTTTCATAAATTAGGAGTATCTTCCTTTAAAAGCTGAGGCTTATTGAATTTAAATTATTGAATTAATGATGTACAACCAGTTTATGGCACATGTATCTGGTTGGCCAAAAAGTTCATTTGGATTCTTCCATAACATCTTATAGAAAACTCTGAACAAATTTTCTGCCCAACCCAATAGATGTAAATTCAGATTTATTCTGTCTCCAAATCAAATTCTATGCTCTTAACCATCTGGTTGTATGTAATGGCAGAAAGTTAAGAGGAACTAAAGAACCTCTTTATGAGGGTGAAAGAGGAGATTGTAAGGGCTGGCTTAAACCTCAACATTCAAAAAACTAAGATCATAGCATCTGATCCCATCATTTTATGGAAAATAGATGGGGAAGAAGTGAAAGCTTTGACAGATTCTATTTTCTTGGGATCCAAAATCACTTCAGATGCTGACTACAGCCATGAAATTCAAAGATGCTTGCTCCTTGAAGGAAAGCTATGACATGCCTGCTGCTACTGCTAAGTCACTTCAGTCGTGTCCGACTCTGTTCGACCCCATAGACAGCAGCTCACCAGGCTCCCCCGTCCCTGGGATTCCCCAGGCAAGAACACTGGAGTGGGTTGCCATTTCCTTCTCCAATGCATGAAAATGAAAAGTGAAAGTGAAGTTGCTCGTGTGTCCGACTCTTAGCGACCCCATGGACGGCAGCCTACCAGGCTCCTATGTCCATGGGATTTTCCAGGCAAGAGTACTGGAGTGGGGTGCCATTGCCTTCTCCATGACAAGCCTAGACAGAATATTAAAGAGCAGAGACATCACTTTGTGGACAAAGGTCTATATAGGCAAAGCTATGGATTTTCTAGTGGTCATGTATGGATGTGAGTCGGACCATTAAAAGGGCTGAGCACCAAGAATTGATTTTTTCAAACTGTGGTGCTGGAGAGGACTCTTGAGAGTCCTTTGGACAGACAGGAGATCAAACCAGTCAATCCTAAAGGAAATCAACTCTGAGTATTCATTGGAAGGACAGATACTGAAGTTGAAACTTCAATACTTTGGCCAATTGATGCGAAGAACTGACTCATTAGAAAAGACCCTGATGCTAGGAAAGATTGAGGGTAGGAAGAGAAGGGAGTGACAGAGGATGAGATTGTTGGGTGGCATCACCAACTCAATGGACATGAGTCTAAGAAAACTCTGGGAGATAGTGAAGGACAGGGAAGCCTTGTGTGCTGCAATCCATGGGGTCACAGATTTGGACACAAATTTGTGACTGAACAAAAACAACATTCTGATATAACTGACAGTATGTTCCATCCCTGCTCTCCTCAGGAAACTCCTCTTTCTGAGATTTATGTATTACAGCTTCCTTTCCTTTTATACATTTTTATCTATTATAGATCTAATTTAGCATTTTCTGGTGGGATAGAGGACAGATTGGTGAGGAAGAAGGAAACAACAGTTGGCAAGAGAAGATACCTGAGATATAGACAGAATACCACTTAAACTCTAGCCCTCACTACAATATGAAAAATTCTGGGTAACTAATTTTTGGGTTAATAGAATATATAGTTATTTCTTCCTTTCTTTTGTTTCCTGGCTTTGCCATTATGACTTCAGTCATTTTCTATATTTAAGTGTCCCCCAAAGGAAGGAAAAAATCTCAAATATCTATAATTTTTTATTATAGACAGTCACTACCAACAGGTTAAAACCTCAATGTTACATTTATTAAAAACTGTTTAGTTTTTTAAAAACACCACAGGAAGTTTAATCTCACTGTCCCCTCTTGGAGTCTTATCTTAAATAGCTCAGTTATGTTTTTCCACACTTGAGTTTATTGAGTTTCCATAATGTACCTCTTGAAAATTATTCAGAAAATTTGGAAGTGAATTTCTATATTAAAATAATTTTTTAGCCTTTTGCACAATGATGACATTCAGAGTAAAGTTATTGTCCTGCTAAATATTGTTTTCCAACTAATTAAAACCATTGGCTAAAATATCAAGAATCAAGAAATTTCCTCTATGAATACCCAGTGATTTGTTAAACTGATGCACCAATATATTTTGTTTATTTATAATCACATCAGATGCCTTCTATTTAAAGACCAGAAAGAAATAGGAGTCTAATTTTTAGACTAAGACTACATAATATTAATATGCATCATTATTTGTAAAATACATATTATTTTCCTATAATAGTAGATAATAATGTAGGATAATATATGATTATTCCTGGATTTCTAAAGCTATCCTATCCACAAGTAGGACTTGCCATTTTATTTATGGAGAAGTTCAAGAGTTTTGCAAAACTTTTATAAATGTGTTTAACATGATAAAATCAGGAAAAATAGTAAAATTTATTAGAATTTCAAATTGTTGTTGTTGTTCAGTTGCTAAGTCATGTCCAAGCCTTTGGGACTTCATACACTATAGCCTGCAAGGCTTCTCTATCCATGGGATATCGCAGACAAGAATTCTGGAGTGGGTTGCCATTTCCTTCTCCAGGGCATCTTGACCCAGAGATCAAACCTGAACCTCCTGCTTGGCAAGAGAATTACTAATATTATTATTATTATTTTTAAACACTGAACCACCAGGGAAGAAATTTAAAAGCTATTAGATATTAAATCACATGCTATATAAGAGGAAACCTTAGTAAAAAGTATTTTCAAAGACCAAAGTTACGTATGTGACAACTAA
Organism: Bison bison bison; assembly: GCF_000754665.1. NCBI lineage: Eukaryota > Metazoa > Chordata > Mammalia > Artiodactyla > Bovidae > Bison > Bison bison. The sequence continues at coordinate 1,431,468 of NW_011494944.1, read as the reverse complement.
TTTGTCTCCAGTCTCCTTCCTCTCAGAATCCTCCTCCCATCTCCTAGCCGCAATTATACTGTTACTTCTGTGCTCCTTCCTCTCAGAATCCTCCTCCCGTCTCCTAGCCACAATTATACTGTTACTTCTGTGCCCTGATATTATTTTCTGTTCTGCCACATCACAGTTCCCATATTTATGTATTTGGTGAGAAACTATGCTTCTGATTACATTCATCTGTGCAAAGGAAAAAAGTCTAGACTCACATATTCAGTACTTCACAGTAGTAATGAACTCTGCAGTCTTTCTACAGAAATACAAAATGAGCTAGTCAATAGGAGTCACACAAAAGTTGGATATAAAAGTGTTCTCTGTAACAATACATGCTTCACAGAGAATTCCCCTTTCTGTATTTTTAAACAATTAGATCTAATACACAAAGAAATATGCAACTATAAATTAATAATATTGTCTCAGGTGATTAGCAAAACCTTAAAACTAAATACCAACTACAGTATCTGTTCTCAAACCCACTGGAATTACTTGTTGAAGTGAACTTACAGCTGCAGAATATTAAGAACATTTATCAAAATTCTAATTGCTTCCTATTAACTCTTTAAAAAGTCTATCACGTATGAACTTTTACAGGCTTTCCTGAGTCTACTTGTAGTTTGAGTCTATGTTTGTTTTGATCTATATAAATGGAGGAAGATTAGATGAAGGGACTAAAAGCATACATTGGAATCAAGTACAGATTATTATAACTCCCTTTTCTAATTCTTGGCCCTGTTATTTGAGCAAATTACACCTCTCTCTAAGGGTCAGTTTCCTTTTCTCTAATATACAGACAATAATATGCTCTTCATAATGTCATTTGTAAATTTAAGAACATGTTGGCATTAAATTTCTTTGGATAGCATCTGCAATATAATCAATAAATTTGTGGCTTATATTGTTCTGTTTATTATTCATATAATTATAGTTCTCATACCAAGCTTTTCCCCAAGCACTGGACTCAAACTTATAAATCCCACTAGCATTTAAGTCTCTTTTTCTAAATATTATGGATCCTCTTTACCTATATAATCCAATCCTTCTTCAAAACTAACCTAGATTAGCTCATGGCATGAATATCTACTGACAACCACTGCTACCAAGAACTTAATCCACCGACCCCCACCCCAGCCCCCTGCCAACTAGCTTGGAACCTGGGCAGGTGGCAGGAGAGAAAGGAACTGAATTGCAATTTAATTATCTGTAAAGTAGGAACATTTTAAACTCTCTGTGAGGGTTTGCCTCATAATTAAATATGTTAATATACAGAAATCACTTAAGCTTACCAGCCACAAAGTAACAATTCAAAAATCTTAAATACTGTAATATTACATTCTTATTGTCTTTTAAAAATGTTCTTTTTTCCATCTTCCCCATTCAATTCTTCAAGTCCACAGTGTTCTCCTCTTAGGCTATTCTGTTCTACAAACTCAATACTACATCTATAACCAAATTCCATGGCAATATACATTTGAAAATATTATTTTGGTATTAGACAATCTAAGTTTCAAGTAAATCCTTGGAATAAAAATATGTCACAGAACTTTACATTTTCATTCAGCTAATGTTTCCCTTCAACCACAAATGTATTATTATTTTCCATATCAAAGAAATGAATATAGGTACTTTCCCCCTGTAGTAGCAATTTTCTTCCCTATGTTTATTAAAACCTTGCCCTTTTAAATATTTTAACAGCCCAGGATATACAAGATTCAGTAGTGTTTGTTTGCTCTCCTTAAGATTATTTCTTATCAATGAGATTTTCATCAATAATGAACTTTTGAGAAAGTTTTCAGTAATTGCAGCTTGAAGCTCTTCATAATTTAAAACTCTAGTGCTCCAACATGAAAAGCTGAACAAGCTGCTTGGACAGACCTCTCTCCTAGTACAACCACCCAGAAAGGGTAGTTAAAATATAGCAATAAGAAATTTTTCATATGTAAAGTCCAGCTTAAAAGGGAACAGAAGAAGAGAACAGAAAATTTTATTGTTAAAAGTGGAAAGTGTAATCAAAGAAAGGAGGGAAGGGGTAGAGAAACCTTTATATCTGAGTGAAGGCAGAAGGAGTTGATCTCCAGAACCCATGAGGAAACTGGAGAGATGTCTTCTGGATTATAAAAAGCAAGGTAACTGGAACGAGGCTAGAGATTTCTAAAAATTATTATTTCTGTGAAAATAAGAGGGGTGAAGATCTGACTCACTAGCTGACAATGGTAGGAAATAATTTTAGTATCTATAAAGTCTTGAGTGAAGAATCAGAAGCACTGACCTGTAGTACGTATACATATAGAGTAGTAACAGGAGCTTCAAACTGAGAAAATAAAATAACAATTGGACAAGGACAATTGAATTCCCTGCCCTGGTGGAGCAAAATAAAAACCACTCTGCTGGACATTTTTATAAGGTAGTCATTCACCGATACAAGAAAAATTGCTCTTGAAGAATTGCAGGTTCACAATTAAAACACATATGGGGGAATATCAATGAGCCTAAACTGTAAAAGGAGGAACATCCTAGTAAGTAGAAACAATAATCTGATTGAGAAAACAAATTAACTGTGTTCAAATAAGAAAAAAATACTGAAGACAATAAAATATAGTTCATTTTGGAAACAGAAAAAATAAGATTGTAAAGAAAAGAATGCTTAGAAACCTGGAAATGGTGATAAAAATGAAAATATGCATGGATAAGCCAAAGAACAGATTAGACAAAACCAAAGAAAAGAAAATGACCTGGTAGTTAGAAATGAGGAAGACATCCAGAATTCAATGCTAAATATATATTTACACACACACACACATATACATACACATACAATATGAAAGAGGAAAGAAAAGGCACTTTTAGAAAACCTAAGTAAATTATATTTAAAAAATGAGGAGAGAAAATATCTGAAACTATAATATTTTATAAAATTGCTTAAGCAAATGCATGCATTTCCAGACTCAAGACACTTGAGTCCTGGTAAAGAGAAATAAAAGCAAAATATGCAACTAGATGTATTTTGGCAAAATTGCAGAATAACAAATATCAAGAAAACTTTAAAGTTGCTTTCATCAAACTGAGCAGTTTGCAAGAGGAGAAATAGTTACTTTACTGAGAAACTACAAGTGTATCCTGACAGTCACACAGGTTTCCAAGTGAATTTCTTATTATCAGTGTTGTCTGAGCATTTTTAAGAAGAGAATCTAAGTTGTAGTGGCCAGGAGTCATTATGCCCATGTGCACCTTGCAAAAAGGATGACAATTCCTCTCTGGAGCGGGACAACTTTAATACTGGTGGAGGAGTTCAAGTTCTAAGAAAGGTTAGCAATTCATGATTAAACAATCTCTAAGGACAAAAGGGCCAAAAACACTATAGTGAGACCCAGAACAACAACAAAAAACAAACAAAACAACAACAACAAAAAAAACAGCAGACCTCCAGAGACTTCAAATTCAAATACTGGAAGTATAAAAAATATAATTTAGAAAACAATGTTTGATATTACATATCAAATTATATGGGGGCATCTCAGGTGGCACTAGTGGTAAAGAAACCACCTGCTAATGCAGGATATGTAAGAATAGTTGGTTCAATAAATGGGTTGGAAAGATCCCTTGGAGAATGAAATGGCAACCCAATGTAGTATACTTGAGTGGGAAATCCCATGGACAGAGGAGCCTGGCAAGCTGCAGCCCATGTCCATGGGGTAGCAAAAAGTCAGATGTGACTGACCATACACAAACATAAAGTAAATTATATACCATGATATTATATATACATGTCAATATCAAAAGAAAGTAAGAAATTATAAAGAAATTTCATTTGAAAATTGAACAAAATTTCTAGAAATAAAAAGTAATAAATTTAACACATCTTAAATGACAGATTTTAATTAAAGAAATAGTTAATTGGAGAATAAATCTGGACTTATTATACAGAATGCAACATGATATAAAGGTCTGGCCAATAAAATGAGAAAACCTACCACATTTCTAACAGAGATCAAGAGAGATATGTTATAAAAATTAGGAAGGAGAAATTTTAAAGAGATAATAGCAAAATAAGCTTTTGGTTGGACTCAAGGTAAAGAAAAAAAGCACATTTTTACCACAACTGAAAGTGAGACTGTCACTACAGACATAACAGGCTTAAAGATAAGAACTTATGAGGAAATTTTCACTAATGAGTTTAAAACTTTAAATGACAGAGGAATTCATAGAAATATACTCTCAAATTGAAAAAAAAAACTACTTTGTTTAACTATTAAAAATTGACTTAAATATAGAAATCTTCTCCCCTCAAAGTAATTTGAAGCCTATATACTAATATGGTTGAATTATAACAAACAAGTAAAAAATTAACACTAACCATATACAATTATTTCAGCATACTTTAAAAAGAAGTACTCCTACATTTATTAAGCTAGTATAAACTTGATACTAAGGGTGAGTGGAAATTAGGTTATTTGCCAGTTGATCTTTCTCATGAACATAGATGCGAAGATTATAAACAAAAAGTATCAAACCAGTTCCACTGAGGCAGATGTATATGCATGGTGTATCTCAAACAAGGTGACTGTATTCAGGAGTTTAAGTTTGATTTAAGATTTTAATACAGATTGACAGTTTTACCATAATGACAAAAAAAAAAAAAAGGAAATATAATCCAAACATTTACAGAAAACAAAAAGATTTGATACAATTAATTACTACTTGAATTTTTTTATATATTACAAACTAGATTTAGGAGGAAAGAATTTTAATCTTACATAGGTATTTACAAAATTACTAGCATACATAATAAAATATTGAATAGTTTCTCTTTTCCATTTGGGAATGCAGAAAATATCTGTTATCATTACTTTTAGTCAACACTGACTGGGGATCCTACTCTGTGCAGGAAGGAAGGACAATAATTTAGGAATGTAAAATTGTTAGAAAAAGAAAATTATTGGTTGTATGTAGTCTGTTGATACATATAGAAAACCCAAAATAATCTATTGAAAAGTAAATTTAGAAAGTTGGTTATAGCAACAGACAAAAATTGTAATCCCATCAGGACAATAGTTATAAAGAAAAATATTGAAAGATACTGTTTACTATAGTATATTTCAAATGTGTAGGAACAATTCTAGTAAGAGATTATCAATGTCTATGATCCAGTTTTCCATTTATAAAACTAAGAATCCTTATTGATGGAAAGTAAAGAAGACCTGAATAAATGCAAAGATCTATCATTCTTATGGATTTGGAACATGAAGTATTATAGTTATATAATGATATTTGGATTTAATAAAACCTCAATAATATTTCCAACACAATAATTTGTGGAAATAGACAAAATAATGCTAAAGTTTATGAAAATACAATAGGACAAAAATAGTCAAGAAACTCTTTAAAAATAAAAAAAATGTATGACGTTTGCTTTATCAAGTATACAGGTATTCTGTATACATATAAAACAATTAAATGCTAACAATACATATATGAATGCCTCAGTTATCTAGAAATACAATATCATGAAAAGATTGAAGAAAATAGAGTTCTCAGAATCAGAGCCACATCACAATAAGGCATTGAAATAGCGAAGGTTTGTCCTATAGACAAATAAAGAAATTATAATTTTTAAAAGGTATGTTAAGTCAATAGCCCATATCCAAAGTGGTAAAAAATGAAATAACCCCTATTAAAACTATGCACAAAACCCCAAATAGATTTTAGATTTGAATGTAAAGTGCAAAGCAAAAAAGATTTTAGAAGTTATACTAAGATACTGTATTTTTGACTTTAGGGCAGGAAAAGAATCTTTAAACAGTTCAAGAAAAAATACTAACCATGAAATATTCTGTTAAATTTAAGAATCCTATTCTTTTAATGACACATAAGAGAGTTAAAAAGCAAGCCATGAAGTTCAAGACCTGTAAGTCATGTAACTGGCAAATATCTTGTTTCAAGAGAACATTTAAAATTCTTGAAATCATTAAAAAAGAAGAAGAAAATAAGCAAGCTGATTGAAAAAGCACAATACAGTTGTAATGTCTGAATGTTCAATGCTATGCTATGCTAAGTCACTTCAGTCGTGTCCGACTCTGTGCGACCCCATAGACGGCAGCCCACCAGGCTCCCCCGTCCCTGGGATTCTCCAGGCAAGAACACTGGAGTGGGGTGCCATTTCCTTCTCCAATGCATGAAAGTGAAAAGTGAAAGTGAAGTCGCTTAGTCATGTCAGACTCTTAGCGACCCCATGGATTGCAGCCTAACAGGCTCCTCCGTCCATGGGATTTTCCAAGCAAGAGTACTGGAATGTTCAATAGCTACATGTAAATGCTCTGACCTATTAATAGCAAAACAAAAGCCATTATTATTATTACACACACACTAGAAGATCTAAAATTGTTTTTTTTAGTACCAATTTTGACAGTTATATGGAGCAACTCAAGGTTTCATTTGAGACCCACGGGTACTTTATTTTAACCATTGCAGGAAACAGTCAATCATTACTCAGGAAACTTGGATACATGCATTATCTATGACTCAGTAATTCTACTCCAAAGTATATATATCCTACATGACATGTTCACAGACACCTAGAAAAATATAACAGAATGATCATCGCGTATAATTCATAATAATCCCGAGCTGAAACAACACAAATGATCACTGAAAGTAGAATGGATATAACTAAAAGATACATATCAATATAAATTTAAGAACCTGAATAACTCACAACAAGGATAAATATCCCAAATATATGGGCATTACAGAAAAATCAGAACAAAATATTTTCTCTGCCCTTATATTATGGAAAGTTAAAAACAAAAAGGCAAACATAAACTGTATTTTTAGGGTTCCATATTTAGTTTGTAAATGAAAAAAAAAAACAAAAGAACTGATTTCCATGGAAATCAGGAAAGCTGTTTGTTTTATGGGAAAAAGAGGGAGCACCAAGACGCAGGGATTAAAGTGGTTCCTGGTGTGTTGAATATCACATTGTTACAGGGGTGTTCCCTCAATGAAAAATCACTAAATTGTAAATATTGAATTTGTGCACTTTTTATATACATGGTATATGTTAAAAAATGAAGAAAGGATAAAAATGAACTATGCTGCTGCTGCTACGTCGCTTCAGTCGTGTCTGACTCTGTGCGACCCCATAGACGGCAGCCCACCAGGCCCCACTGTCCCTGAGATTCTCTAGGCAAGAACACTGGAGTGGGTTGCCATTTCCTCCTCCAATGCAGGAAAGTGAAAAGTGAAAGTGAAGTCGCTCATTCATGTGCAACTCTTCGCGACCCCATGAACTATACTGTTTTACTAATGTTACTATGACTTAATGTAGCAAGCAATTTCATCTTTTAAGTTAAACTTAATCATATTCCCTGGATTAAAGCAGGCTTTTGAGTGTCAACTTTTCTCACTTCAAGATTGTTTTACTCCCTGGTAAATTTTAGAGATCGCTAACAAACTAATTTAGGGATTGCTAACAACAACAACAAAAAAAAGATGTCCTTTTCATTATAAGGGACTGGAATGCAAAACTAGGAAGTCAAGAAACACCTGGAGTAACAGGCAAATTTGGCCTTGGAATACAGAATGAAGCAGGGCAAAGGACAATAGAGTATTGGCAAAAGAACACACTGGTCATAGGAAACACCCTATTCCAACAACACAAGAGAAGACTCTACACATGGACATCATCAGATGGTCAACACCAAAATCAGATTGATTATATTCTTTGCAGCCAAAGATGTAGAAGCTCTATACAGTCAGCAAAAACAAGACTGGAGCTGACTGTGGCTCAGATCCTGAACTCCTTATTGCCAAAATCAGACTGAAATTGAAGAAAGTAGGGAAAACCACTAGACCATTCAGGTACCACCTAAATCAAATCCGTTATGCTTATACAGTGGAAATGAGAAATAGATTTAAGGGCCTAGATCTGATAGATAGAGTGCCTGATGAACTATGGACGGAGGTTCATGACATTGTACAGGAGACAGGGATCAAGACCATCCCCATGGAAAAGAAATGCAAAAAAGCAAAATGGCTGTCTGGGGAGGCCTTATAAGTAGCTGTGAAAAGAAGAGAATCAAAAAGCAAAGGAGAAAAAGAAAGATATAAGTATCTGAATAGAGTTCAAAGAATAGCAAGGAGAGATAAGAAAGCCTTCCTCAACAATCAATGCAAAGAGGAAAACAACAGAATGGGAAAGACTAGAGATCTCTTCAAGAAAATTAGAGATACCAAGAGAATATATCATGCAAAAATGGGCTCGATAAAGGACAGAAAAGGTATGGACCTAACAGAAGCAGAAGATATTAAGAAGAGGTGGCAAGAATACACAGAAGAACTGTACAAAAAAAGATCTTCACAACCAAGATAATCACGATGGTGTGATCACTCACCTAGAGCCAGACATCCTGGAATGTGAAGTCAAGTGGGCCTTAGAAAGCATCACTACGAACAAAGCTAGTAGAGGTGATGGAATTCCAGTTAAGCTATTTCAAATCCTGAAAGATGATGCTGTGAAAGTGCTGCACTCAATATGCCAACAAATTTGGAAAACTCAGCAGTGGCCACAGGACTGGAAAAGTCAGTTTTCATTCCAATCCCAAAGAAAGGCAATGCCAAAGAATGCTCAAACTACCGACAATGGCACTCATCTCACATGCTAGTAAAATAATGCTCAAAATTCTCCAAGCCAGGCTTCAGCAATACATGAGCTGTGAACTTCCAGATATTCAAGCTACTTTTAGAAAAGGCAGAGGAACCAGAGATCAAATGCCAACATCAGCTGGATCATTGAAGAAGCAAGAAAGTTCCAGAAAAACATCTCTTTCTGCTTTATTGACTATGCCAAAGCCTTTGACTGTGTGGATCACAATAAACTGTGGAAAATTCTGAAAGAGATGGGAATACTAGACCACCTGACCTGCCTCTTGAGAAACCTATATGCAGGTCAGGAGGCAAGAGTTAGAACTGAACATGGAACAACAGACTGGTTCTAAATAGGAAAAGGAGTACTTCAAGGCTGTATATTGTCACCCTGCTTATTTAACTTATATGCGGAATACATCATGAGAAACGCTGGGCTGGAAGAAGCACAAGCTGGAATCAAGATTGCCGGGAGAAGTATCAATAACCTCAGATGCTCAGATGACACCACCCTTATGGCAGAAAGTGAAGAGGAACTAAAAAACCTCTTGATAAAAGTGAAAGAGGAGAGTGAAAAGTTGGCTTAAAGCTCAACATTCAGAAAATGAAGATCATGACATCTGGTCCCACCACTTCATGGAAAATAGAGAAACAGTGAAAAACAGTGTCAGACTTCATTTTGGGGGGGCTCCAAAGACACAGTAGATGGTGACTGCAGCCATGAAATTAAAAGACAATTACTACTTGGAAGGAAAGTTATGACCAACCTAGATAGCATATTCAAAAGCAGAGACATTACTTTGCCAACAAAGGTCCATCTAGTCAAGGCTATGGTTTTTCCAGTGGTCATGTATGGATGTGAGCATTGGACTATGAAGAAAGCTGAATGCCGAAGTGTTGATGCTTTTGAACTGTGGTGTTGGAGAAGACTCTTGAGAGTCCCTTGGACTGTAAGGAGATCCAACCATTCCATTCTAAAGGAGATCAGTCCTTGGTGTTCTTTGGAAGGACTGATGCTAAAGCTGAAACTCCAGTACTTTGGCCACCTCATGCAAAGAGTTGACTCATTGGAAAAGACTCTGATGCTGGGAGGGATTGGGGGCACGAGGAGAAGGGGATTACAGAGGATGAGATGGCTGTATGGCATCACTGACTCGATGGACGTGAGTTTGTGTGAACTCCGGGAGTTGGTGATGGACAGGGAAGCCTGGGGTGCTGCAGTTCATGGGGTTGCAAAGAGTCTGACACTTCTGAGTGACTGAACTGAACTGAACATACTAAGGTGGGAAATAAGGTGCAACTGCTATTTTATTTGACACTTCATGTCATGATTGAAACAAAGTAATGATTTGTATGATTCAAATACATTTCAGTGTTTAAATAACAAATTGTTCCAACCTAAGTTAATAAATATATCTGAGAAAAAAAATTAAAAAAAAATTGATTTGTAAATATTTCTTTTTTTAAATTTTTTTTTAATAGAAAATTATTTAATTAGTATACATGTGTTCCCCATCCTGAACCCTCCTCCCTCCCCACACCATCCCTCTGGGTCCTAAGAGAAAACTTTACCACCTTTATTAAATTTGTGTCAAATTTGTTTTATGCTCAAACATCACCCTGAAATGGATTGCATATAACATGTCTAATTCTCACAGATCAACTGTTTTTCTTTGCAGTTCTTCAAGGTAACATCTAAGAACAGTTTATATTGAAGGGCTTCCTAATGAAAATCACAGACAGGAAAGAGATAGGCAATAAACACTCAGGTTAAAGTAGGGGAGAGACAGAGTTAGGGGAGAGCTTTGCCTTTCTTCATGGTCTTGGTAGAAGACTAATGTTTACAGGACATGACTGCAACATAAGCCAATGAGACTAGGTCTGTAAGAAGCTAGGATCAGAGCCTCATTAAAAAAAAAAAAAAATTGTGTTCCCCAAGCATTGCAGAGAAATAGCTGCTATGCTCATTACTAAAAGGCTCTGCCTCTTGAGGTGATGGTAATCAGGGATCTCCAAAACCACCTGAACTTAGACAACCATAGATATCATAGATATCGGTGAACAAAATTACAGCTATCTTTATATGTATATATACACAACTATATATATATAGTAGAAAACTGTAATTCATATATATATATAGAAATATATTTTTTAAATTTAGCTATATAGTTATCCTAAGAAATAATCTGAGATATTACTTTGTAATGCACTCATATGGAGAATTCATTTATTAATCCAAAAAAATAATTGATTAAGCATATATCATGAATAAGTCCTTTCACTAGGTGCTGTAAATGTAAATTTGAATAATACATGTTCTATGGGAACAATAATCATTGAGCAGAGGAGAGATAAGTAAAATGAATATGGCATGAATAGTTCTTAAAATGTGGTATAGGGACCCCTGAGGTCTACAACACATTTCATGTAATTTGAGATTACATTTATTCCATTAATATTACTATATTTTTCTCTTATTTTCTGATGCTTACCATGAGATATGGTAGAGACTTCTACATATTTCTAGAGACTACATATGCTGTGATGACATTGTTGATTCTGATATCTAGTGAAATATGTATTTGTACATTTTTCTGTTAAAAATTTCAGTTTTAGTTTCTAATAGGATCGATCCTAAAGGAAATCAACTGTGAATATTCATTGGAAGGACTGATGCTGAAACTGAAGCTCCAATACTTTGGCCACCTGATGCCAAGAGCTGACTCATTGGAAAAGATCCTGATGCTGGGAAAGATTGAAGGCAGGAAGAAAAGGGGATGAGAGAGGATGAGATGGTTGGATGGCATTTCTCAATGGACATGAGTTTGAGCAAACCCCAGGAGATGGTAAAGGACAGGGAAGCCTAGCTTGTTGCAGTCCATGGGGCTGCAAAAAGTCGGACATGACTGAGTGACTGAGCAACAGCTAGGGTGATAGCAATAGATAAAATCCACATAAGCAAAGGCTCTTATGGACCCTCAATAATTTTCTGTGTAAAGGGGTCTTGGAATCAAAAAAGTATGAAAGCCATTTGTATACACAGAGCATTAGTTCTATGAAAAAATGACAAGGTGTTTGGGGAAATAAGGAACAATTATTAAGACAATATCAGCATGCCGAGGGATCAAACTGAGAGATTACTGCATTAGACTTGGGTTATCCCCCAAAATGTACTCAGGTTTATTCAACTTTATCTCTCAATGACAAGGAAGCCTATAAAGAAGGTAAAGGTCACAAAAGAAAGGAGGGATTTGCACACAATAATAGGATACACCATAATATAATTTTCTTAAATACAAAATTAAATTAAAAATATGGAATAAGCATAAAGAGTTTAAGCTACAAGGCCACCCAAGAATTAATGTTTTTCTATACAAAATGCACATAGATAAATGGTTGTCTAATATCTTTCCAACATTTATTATTGTGGCAATTATCTTTATTATAACAACACAGACTCTGATGTGCGTACTTCATAATGCACATTATTAACTGCTATTTCACTGACTCACATTGCTTTTCTTTTCATTGTATATCAGATATCTCAAATGTTCTAAATAGAATTTAGAACTCTTGATTAAAAACATCATATCTTCTTAGAAATTTACAAATGTACTATTTCAGTGATTAAGCATCTCTTAATAGTATGTGTGTGTGTGTGTGTGTGTGTGTGTGTGTATATATATATATATTCAGAGAGGGCAATGGCACCCCACTCCAGTACTCTTGCCTGAAGAATCCCATGGATGGAGGAGCCTGGTAGGCTGTGGTCCATGGGGTCGCGAAGAGTCTGACATGATTGAGCGACTTCGTTTTCACTTTTCACTTTCACGCATTGGAGAAGGAAATGGCAACCCACTCCACTGTTCTTGCCTGGAGAGTCCCAGGGATGGGGGAGCCTGGTGGGCTGCTGTCTATGGGGTTGCACAGAGTTTGACACGACTGAAGCGACTTAGCAGCAGCAATAGTATATTATATCCAACTGGATGCAGAATTCCAGAGAATAGCAGAAAACCTTCAAAGTGAACAATGCAATGAAATAGAGGAAAACAATAGAATGAGAAAGACTAGAGATTTCTTCAAGAAAACTGGAGAAATCAGGGGACCATTTCATGCATGATGGGCACAATAAAGGACAGAAACAGTAAGCACCTAACAGAAGCAGAAGAGATTAAGAAGAGGAGGTATGAATACACAGAAGAACCATACAAAAAAGGTCTTAATGACCCAGATAACCATGACGGTTGTTATCACTCACCTAAAACTAGGCATTCTGGAGTGTGAAGTCAAGTGGGCCTTAGGATGCATTACTATGAACAAAGCTAGTGGAGGTGATGGAATTCCACCTGAACTATTTCAAATCCTAGAAGATGATGTTATTAAAGTACTGCAGTCAATATGCCAGCAAATTTGGAAAACACAGCAGTGGCCAAAAGACTGGTCAAGGTCAGCTTTTATTCCAATCTCAAAGAAGGGCAATGTCAAAGAATGTTTAAACTACATACAATTGCACTTATTTCATATGCTAGCAAGGTAGCTCAGACAGTATAGAATCTGCCTGCAATGAGTTACACCTGGGTTTGATCCCTGGGTTGGGAAGATCCCCTAGAGAAGAAATAGGCTACCCACTCCAGTATTCTTGGGCTTCCCTGGTGGCTCAGATGGTAAAGAATCCACCTGCAATGCTGGAAACCTGGGTTGGATGCCTGGGTTGGGAAGATCACTCAGAGAAGGGCATGGCAACCCTCTCAGTATACTTGCCTCAAGAATCCTCATGGACAGAGGAGCCTGGAGGTCTACAGCTCATGAAGTCACAAAGTGTTGGACACAACTGAGTGACTAAGCATACACAGCAAGGTAAAACTCAAAATCCTTCAACCTAAGCTTCAGCAGTACATGAATCAAGAACTTCTAATTGTACAAGCTGAGTTTAGAAAAGGCAGAGAAACCAGAGATCAAATTGCCAATATCCAATAGATCATAGAAAAAGCAAAAGAATTAAAAAAAAAAAATCTACTTAGGTTTCCTTGACTATGCTCAAGTCTTTTACTGTGTGGATCACACAAACTGTGGAAAATTCTTAAAGAGATGGGATTACCAGACAACCTTACCTGCTTCCTGAGAAACATGTATGCAGGTCAAGAAGCAAGAGTTATATCCAGACATGGACCAACAGACTGGTTCAAAATTGGAAAAGGAGTACATCAAGGCTGTATATTGTCACCCTGCTTATTTAATTTATATGGAGAATACATCATGTGAAATGCCAGGCTGGATAACTCACAAGCTGGAATCAAGATTGCTGGGAGAAGCATCAACAACCTCAGATATGCAGATGGTACCATTCTAATGGCAGAAAGAGAAGATCAACTAAAGAGCCTCTTGATAAGGGTGAAAGAAGAGAGTGAAAAAGCTGGCTTTAAAACTCACTGTACAAAGAACTATGATTATGGCATCCAATCCCAACACGTCATGGCAAATAGAAGAGGGAAAAATAGAAACTGTGATAGATTTTATTTTCTTGGGCTCCAAAATTACTGTGGACAGTGTCTGCAGCCATGAAATTAACATATCCTTACCGCTTGAGAACCTATGAGAAACAGCATATTAAAATGTAGAGACATCACTGCCGACAAAGGTCCATATCATCAAAATTATGGCTCTTCCAGGCATCATATACAGACATGAGAGTTGGACCATAAAGAATATTGATCATTGAAGAGACTATTGAGAGTTTTTTGGCCAGCAAGTAGATCAAATCAGTTAATCCTAAAGGGAATCAATCCTGAATATTCATTGGAAGGACTGATGCTGAAGCTGAAGCTCTAATACTTTGGCTACTTGAAAAGATCCTCAGGCTAGGAAAGATTGAGGGCAGGAAGAGAAGTGATGATAAAGGATGAGATGGTTGGATAGCATCATTGACTCAATGGACATGGTTCGAGTAAACTCTGGGAGATAGTGAAGGACAGGGAAGCCAGGTGAGCTGCAGTCCATGGGGTCACAAAGAGGCAGAAATACTTATCAACTGAACAGCAATAGAAGAGTTCAAAATATTTTCTCTGATATGTTTAATACCCAGTTATTTGAAGGTTTCATACATGATTATAAGTTTTTCAGATCTCAAAGAGCTAAAAATAAGCTTTATTTACCTGAGAATCAATTATTCGTCTGTCTCATATTTGACCACCTTATAAAAGGCACTGACAACACCTCCACATACACAACTACCCAATTACCAACGTAACAAATGAAATATTGATAAAAAGAAAACTACCATCATTAGGTATTATTTAAAGCGTTTTAAATGGCACTGGTGATTGATTTTTCTTTACCTAAAGAATAAAGTGTTCTTTTTAATTGTTTTCTATGGTTTTTACATGCATTTCCATTAAAGACTATAAATGTATAGGGCTGTCAAGCCCTAATACATTATTTGAATATTAGAGCTGTTATTTTAAACACAAATTAAGCAATTTCCTATATTTTACATGACAGGTTTACAATTGTTCACTGAAGATAATCACACAGGCCCTTTATAATAATTGTCTATGAGTGTGACTCATTATCATATCATTACAGTGTTTATGTCAAATGAACACCAGAACAGTTTAGCATTTTGTTTCTAATGCCAAAAAATTCTATCTTATGAATGAAAATTAGTGAGGCAGGTTGATTTTTCTATATATAATATCTGAGTGAATATTCTCATCTTTAGTCTTGTTCATGTGTTAATTTTGAACTGCCACAAGTACTATGTGGACTCAGGAAATTCTGAGGATGAATCATTTCCACGGCCCTATGCAAGGTCACTGAGTGTAATTACTCCTGATATCTTGTCCATCACACTTAGTACTACTTAGGAAATCCCCTTTTCTAGAGGAAAACAATTCTAAAAGCAATATCCTTTATCTTTCATCTCTTAATTTTTCCCACAAATATTTTTTTTAAAACTTCCCTTTCCAGGAATAATAATTTGTGTCACTATCTGAGTAGTATGTATTCTTCCAAAATATAGTTTACATGTTTCAGAAGTATAATTTTGGTATTTCTTAGTGATATTTTTAAGAAACATAAGTACCACTGTTTGGAATATGCTATCAGTTCAGTTCAGTTCAGTGCAGGAATCCCTTAGAAGAAACGGAGTAGCCATCATGGTCAACAACAGAGTCCAAAATGCAGTACTTGGATGTAATCTCAAAAATGATAGAATGATCTCTGTTCATTTCCAAGGCAAACCATTCAATATCACAGTAATCCAAGCCTATGCCTCAACCAGTAATGCTGAAGAAGCTGAACTTGAATGGCTCTATGAAGACCTACAAGACCTTTTAGAACTAACACCCAAAAAGATGTCCTTTTCATTATAGGGGACTGGAATGCAAAAGTAGGAAGTCAAGAAACACCTGGAGTAACAGGCAAATTTGGCCTTGGAATACAGAATGAATCAGGGGAAAGACTAACAGAGTTTTGCCAAGAAAATGTACTGGTCATAGCAAACACCCTCTTCCAACAACACAAGAGAAGACTCTACACATGGACATCACCAGATGATCAACACCAAAATCAGACTGATTATATTCTTTGCAGCCAAAGATGGAGAAGCTCTATACAGTCAACAAAAACAAGACCAGGAGCTGACTCTGGCTCAGATCCTGAACTCCTTATTGGCAAATTCAGACTGAAATTGAAGAAAGTAGGGAAAACCACTAGACCATTCAGGTATGACCTAAATCAAATCCCTTATGATTATACAGTGGAAGTGAGAAATAGATTTAAGGGACTAGATCTGATAGAGTGCCTGATGAACTATGGATGAAGGTTTGTGACATTGTACAGGAGACAGGGATCAAGACCATCCCCATGGAAAAGAAATGCAAAAAAGCAAAATGTCTCTCTGGGGAGGCCTTAGAAATAGCTGTGAAAAGAAGAGAAGTGAAAAGCAAAGGAGAAAAGGAAAGATATAAGCATCTGAATGCAGAGTTCCAAAGAATAGCAAGAAGAGACAAAAAAGCCTTCCTCAGCAATCAATGCAAAGAAATAGAGGAAAACAACAGAATGGGAAAGACTAGAAATCTCTTCAAGAAAATTAGAGATACCAAGGGAACATTTTATGCAGAGATGGGCTTGATAAAGGACAGAAATGGTATGGACCTAACAGAAGCAGAAGATATTAAGAAGAGGTGGCAAGAATACACAGAAGAACTGTACAAAAAAGATCTTCATGACCAAGATAATCACGATGGTGTGATCACTCACCTAGAGCCAGACATCCTGGAATGTGAAGTCAAGTGGGCCTTAGAAAGCATCACTACGAAGAAAGCTAGTAGAGGTGATGGAATTCCAGTTGAGCTATTTCAAATCCTGAAAGATGATGCTGTGAAAGTGCTGCACTCAATATGCCAGAAAATTTGGAAAACTCAGCAGTGGCCACAGGACTGGAAAAGGTCAGTTTTCATTTCAATCCCAAAGAAAGGCAATGCTCAAACTACCGCACAATTGCACTCATCTCACATGCTACTAAAGTGATGCTCAAAATACTCGAGGCCAGGCTTCAGCAATACGTGAGCCATGAACTTCCAGATGTTCAAGCTGCTTTTAGAAAAGGCAGAGGAACCATAGATCAAATTGCCAACATCTGCTGGAACATCGAAGAAGCAAGAGAGTTCCAGAAAAACATTTATTTCTGCTTTATTGACTATGCCAAAGCCTTTGACTGTGTGGATCACAATAAACTCTGGAAAATTCTGAAAGAGATGGGAATACCAGACCACCTGACCTGCCTCTTGAGAAACCTATATGCAGGTCAGGAAGCAACAGGTAGAAGTGGACATGGAACAACAGACTGGTTCCAAATAGGAAAAAGGAGTACATCAAGGCTGTATATTGTCACCCTGCTTATTTAACTTATATGTAGAGTACATCATGAGAAACGCTGGGCTGGAAGAAGCACGAGCTGGAATCAAGATTGCCAGGAAAAATATCAATAACCT
>NW_011494944.1:1385599-1413699 GCF_000754665.1 Bison bison bison | reverse complement strand
TGTATAGTGAAAAAGTTGGCTTAAAGCTCAACATTCAGAAAACGAAGATCATGGCATCCAATCCCATCACTTCATGGGAAATAGATGGGGAAACAGTGGAAACAGTGTCAGACTTCATTTTTGGGGGGCTCCAAAGACACAGTAGATGGTGACTGCAGCCATGAAATTAAAAGACGCTTACTCCTTGGAAGGAAAGTTATGACCGGCCTAGATAGAATATTGAAAAGCAGAGACATTACTTTGCCAACAATGGTCCATCTAGTCAAGGCTATGTTTTTTCCAGTGGCCACGTATGGATGTAAAAGTTGGACTGTGAAGAAAGCTGAACGCTGAAGAATTGATGCTTCTGAACTGTGGTGTTGGAGAAGACTCTTGAGAGTCCCTTGCATTGCAAGGAGATCCAACCTGTCAATTCTGAAGGAGATCAGCCCTGGGATTTCTTTGCAAGGAATGATGCTGAATCTGACACTCCAGTACTTTGGCCACCTCATGCGAAGGGTTGACTCATTGGAAAAGACTCTGATGCTGGGAGGAATTAGGGGCAGGAGGAGAAGGGGACAACAGAGGATAAGATGGCTGGATGGCATCGCTGACTCAATAGACATGAGTCTGAGTGAACTCTGGGAGTTGGTCTTGGACAGGGAGGCCTGAACCCATGTGATTCATGGGGTCGCAAAGAGTCGGACACAACTGAGTGACTGAACTGAATTGAACTGAATGGAACAAGCAACTGTGTATCAATAAAATGGACATAGAGATGGTCAAAAAACATGAAAATATGCTCAACATTACTATTAGAGAAATGCAAATCAAAACTACTATGAGGTATCACCACACACGGGTCAGAATGAACATCATCCAGAAATTTACAAGCAATAAATGCTGGAGATGGTGTGGAGAAAAGGGAACTTTCTTACACTGTTGGTAGGAATTTAAATCAGTTTAGCTATTATGGAGAACAGTATGGAGGTTCTTTTAAAGACTAAAAACAGAACTACCCTGTGACCCAGCAATCCCACTTCTAGGCATTTACCAGAGAATACCATAATTCAAAAAGATACATGCATCCCAATATTCACTGCAGCATTATTTACAAGAGCCAGGACATGGAAGCAACCTAAATTTCCCTCAACAGAGGAATGGATAAAGAAGATGCAGTACAGATATACAATGGAATGTTACTCAGGTATATAAAAGAACAAAACTGGGTCCTTTGCAGCTATATAGATGGACCTAGAGACTATCATACAGAGTGAAGTAAGTCAGAAAGAGAAAAACAAATATCATATATTAACACGTATCTGTAAAGTATCAAAAAATGGTATCAGATCAGATCAGATCAGTCACTCAGTCATGTCCGACTCTTTGCGACCCCATGAATCGCAGCACACCAGGCCTCCCTGTCCATCACCAACTCCCGGAGTTCACTGAGACTCACGTCCATCGAGTCAGTGATGCCATCCAGCCATCTCATCCTCTGTCATCCCCTTTTCCTCCTACCCCCAGTGCCTCCCAGCATCAGGGTCTTTTCCAGTGAATCAACTCTTCGCATGAGGTGGCCAAAGTACTGGAGTTTCAGCTTTAGCATCATTCCTTCCAAAGACATCCCAGGGTTGATCTCCTTCAGAATGGACTGGTTGGATCTCCTTGCAGTCCAAGGGACTCTCAAGAGTCTTCTCCAACACCACACTTCAAAATGATCTCTTTTGCAAAGCAGAAATAGAGACACAGACATAGAGAACGTACGTATGGATATCAAGGGGAAAAGGAGAGGTGCAGTGAACTGGGAGGTGTGGAGTGACGTGTATGAACTACGTATGAAATAGGTAACGAATGAGAACATCCTGCACAGTTCAGGGAACTCTACTTGTTGCTCTGTGGCGACCT
This sequence comes from Bison bison bison, assembly GCF_000754665.1. NCBI lineage: Eukaryota > Metazoa > Chordata > Mammalia > Artiodactyla > Bovidae > Bison > Bison bison. Next base: position 1,411,812 of record NW_011494944.1, on the reverse strand, counting down.
AAATGGGAAGGAAATCCAAAAAAGAGGAGATACATCTGTATGTATGAGCAGAATTGATGCAGCAGTGTAAAGCAACTATATTCTAAATAAATAATAAGTAAATTTTAAAAATATAAAAGGCAAGTTCTCAGGCATCCATACCTACCTTAATTTTATGATTCAGTGACTGTGAGGTAACCAAAATTTGAGAAGCATTTTTACATTTTATAGAACAAGTTTTCTCAAGCTGAGCACTTTTGATGCTTTGGTCCAGATTACTGTTTGTTATGAGGAACTGGCCTAAGTGTCATGTTTTGTAGGATGTTTAGCAGCATCACTGAACTCCACCTGCTAAATGTTAGTGGCAACCTCCCATTCCTGCCCCACTCCTACCCGACCTCTACCCCACCACCTCCCCACTCCCACTAGTTATAACAGCTAAAAATCTCTTTACACATTGCCAAAAACATCCATTATTCCGTGGGGTGGAATTACTTCCAGCATAGAATTTCAAAAAATCAGAACTTTTAAGACAGAATGCATTATTATAGACAAAATAAGGAACATAATCTCAAAGATGAACAATAAAAATATAAAATGACAAATGAAATAATCATAAGAGTGCAGTAGATTGGGGAGAGGTGGAGTGATAGATATAACAAGATGACAAACATGAATCTTTTCACAGAGACAAGTATTTAGACATGAAAAGGTGTCTGCAACCCCACAGAACATTAATGAGCTCAGAGGAATCACAACCGGGGTCAAGAATATAAAACTGTTTGCTAGTCTCAGACTTCATAGAATGCCTGCTATGCTCTGCCTTTTCCTTCTGGCAAAGCCCAGCTTGATTTAACTAGGGTAGTACTTTCCCCATATCAGCACACTTTCACATTTTCTTTATCTTCCTTTCTCCCTCCCCTCCTTCCCACTCTGCTTCCTTGCTTCCCTCCCACCTCTGCATTGGCTGGCAGAAAAGGAAAAAAATAAAAAATCTTCTCCTATAGTGAAAACTGTAGGATATGAACTTAACAAGTGGCTGGCACTCTTCTCTGTCATAGTCAGGAAAAAGCCATTCTCCAATGAAAGAGAATAAAGCTCACAAGAATATAAAAGAAAACAATATAGGATTTAGAGAGGCAGAGAGCCAGCATATTATTAAAGTCTTGGCACCAGTTGATTCCAAGGTTAAGCTATAAAACTGAGATTTTGGTCTATATCATCACTTGTAGTCTATGACACAATTATTCCAGCTTTTCAATCTAATTCAATATACAATGACTCCAATAAAGAAAAGATGAAACATAGCACTTCTGAAGACAAAGTGTACACTGTATAACAAGTATTATACAATGTTCGGTTTTTAAGAGCAGATGCTATATCTTATTTAAAAAGAAAACAAGAAAAGTTCCCTACAATAGAATCTGGTACTCATGTAGGTAGAAAGGAGTGAGTTTTGATACTTACTGACTTATTGTTTAGCAATTTAAAAACATGACTTTGGAAATAATGCCTTCCTGATCACAGAACTGACAAATACTGGAGTATGCAGAATACATTCCTTCCTTCTTCAAATTTGTAATTATAATGTGGGAAAGATAGTCTAAGAGGACTGGATATTAATTACTACAAGAGAGCAGAATAATTGGTCCTTAGCAAGAGATACATTTACACATCTTAGTCTTTCTAATTTGACAGAGCATACTTTAAATAGGGTGAAATATGTATCAAAAGTTATTGATTAATAGCTTGGCAAATGCCCAAGTGTAAGTCTCTAGCTATATAACGTCCTGTCTTACAATTTTATTTTTTAGTGTCTATCTATGACTTTTATAAATAAATATGCAGAGGGTGCATTAATTCATATCTATGGGGATATGAATTTGAAGAGATAATGACAATAAAAATACTTTAAGAAGCTAGAAAAAAAGAATGCAATGAGAACTTTACATTTTATTCATTTGGGCCAAGACACCAGACACAGGAATGCTGAATGGCAAATTCTAGTTCTATAAATTGGAGCATGTATAAACAAGATTTAAGGGTTTACTTAACCAGAAACAATGTATTTCAGTAGCTTAATAAGAATATGAAAATGTTAATGAAATTTTCAGTTTCATTAATCAATGTATAGCCAAAGGCAATGAAAGTTCTTTCCACACCTCATTAATCAGATCACATCAAGAGTTTTATAAATGGTTCTAGCTCACAATGCAAAAACAACATTAATAAGCTAGAACTCATCTAGAACACTACTATAAACAAGATCACAAACTGTTCTGAAGCCATTTTACATTAAAGATGGTTGAAAGTTGGGACCAAAAAGTACACATTTGGGTGTTGTCAGCTTTTAAATAATTCATAAAATAATTCATCCACTTGTATTGATTTAACCTAGAGATATATGGAAGAAATTTTAGTACATAGTCATGTCTGATTCTGTGCGACCCCATGGATGGAGGAGCATGGTAGGCTACAGTCCATGGGGTTGTAAAAAGTCGGACATGACTGAGTGACTTCACTTTTCACTTTTAGTACATAGAGAGGAATATGAAAAGAATACACAATAAGTATACTGTAACTGCTTTTTCCCTGCAGTTTGGCTATGGAGGGAGTTTTTTCTACCTGTGAAAACTTACCTGGAAACAACTAAGAAAACAAATATAGTTGTTTTATATAAAGGAAAAATAAAAGAATTGCCTGTATCCACCTAATTCAATGCAGCATTGTATGTATATATATATACACAATATGTATATTTTTTGCTATTTATACTACATAATATGTATTTGCCAGTAAGATGTGTGTGTGTGTGTGTGTGTGTGTGTGTGTGTATGTGTATATACTAACATAGGGGATTCCCTGGTAGCTCATCTGGTAAAGCATCCACCTGCAATGCAGGAGACCTGGGTTCAATCCCTAGGCTGGGAAGATCCCCTCAAGAAGGGAATGGCTACCCACTCCAGTATTCTGGCCTGGAGAATTCCATGGACTATACAGTCCATGGGGTTGCAAAGAGTCGGAAACACTGAGTGACTTTCACTTTCACACTATACTAACATAATAAACCTATTTTTATGTACTCAATGAGGCAATATCTGTTTATTCCCTTAGTACTGTTGAAATTGTTTTTACATCATGCACACTCTTAAAATTATACCATTTTAGATGATAAAGAATATGGTCACTTACAATGGGAAGCTAATTATCTCATATTAGTCTCTTCTCATTTGGCATTTGTTATGTTCTAGGGTACATGCTAGTAGTCAGTCACGACTGAGCGACTTCACTTTCACTTTTCACTTTCATGCATTGGAGAAGGAAATGGCAACCCACTCCAGTGTTCTTGCCTGGAGAATCCCAGGGACCAGGGAGCCTGCTGGGCTGCCATCTCTGGGGTCGCACAGGGTTGGACATGACTGAAGCGACTCAGCAGCAGCAGCAGAAGCAGCAGCAGGGTACATGCAATTATCATATGAAACTTCATGGTTCTGCAGGGTACTAATGCCTTACAGAATAATTTCAAAAAAATCACGATGAAAATAATATAATACATCTCTTTACTACAAACTTCATGAGTTATTCCCAAGGGGGAAAAAAAAAGTGTTACTTAATCAATTGTTAAATCATAATATCAAGAATCTTACTCTCCCAAATAGGAAAATATAAGTGGGGAGATTTTTATAAGAATCACTCTTAGCTCAGGTAGTAAAGAATCTGCCTGCAATGCAGGATACCCAGGTTCAATTTCTGGGTTGGGAAGATCCCCTGGAGAAGGAAAAGGCAACCCACTCCAGTATGCTCACCTGGAGAATCCCGTGGACAGAGGAGCCTGGAAGACTACAGTCCATGAGGTTGCAAGAGTCGGACACTACTTAGTGACTAAATCACCACTACCATGGGTAACATGAAATATGATGGTGAATCCATAGAATTCTGTTATGTTTCAGGCAAATCTTAAATACCTGTATTTCTCAGGATTAAAAAAAAAAGTTAAAGGAGTTCTCTCTGTGACTAATAATTAGGGGTTGATTTGATAAGTTCAATGAATCACTCATTTCAAATACAAGACTGCAGTTCATCAAAATACACCAGTATTCCAAAATATATGCAATCTGTGATCTCATTTTCTTCCTTTTTTTCCCTCTGTTGTAGGACCTTGATGAATATAAAATCCTTATATTCATATTTAATTATTTTTATTACAACAAATATTTTAATAGTAATTTTGATTAGTCAAATAGTGTAGAGTTTTTTTTTAATTAATCAATTTTTTAAAACGGAGGATAATTACTTTACAATATTGTGGTGGTTTTTGCCATACATCAACATGAATCAGCTACAGGTGCACATCTGTCTCCCTATCCTGAATCTCCTCCCACCTCCCTCCCCATCACATTCCTCTGTGTTGTCCTAGAGTACCAGCTTTGAGTGCCCTGCTTCATGTATACAACTTGCACTGGTCATCTGTTTTACATATGGTAATATACATGTTTCAATGCTATTCTCTCAAATCATCCCACCCTTGCCTTCTCCCACATAGTCCAAAAGTCTTTTCTTCACATCTGTGTCTCTTTTGCTGCCTTGCATATAGTATCATTGTTATTGTCTTTCTAAATTCCATATTTATGCATTAATACACTGTGTTGGTATTTTTCTATTTCTGACTTATTTCACTCTGTATAATAAGCTCCAGAAATATATCATGTTTGTGGATTGGAAGTATCAATATAGTGAAAATGAGTATCCTACCCAAAGCAATCTATATATTCAACAGAATCTCTATCAAGCTACCAATGGTATTTTTCACAGAACTAGAACAAATAATTCCATAATTTGTATGGAAACACAAAAAAACTTGAATAGTCAAAGCAATCTTGAGAAAGAAGAATGGAACTGGAGGAACCAACCTTCCTGACTTTAGACTATACTATGAAGCCACAGTCATCAAGAGAGTATGGTTCTGGCACAAAGACAGAAATATAGATCAATGGAACAAAACAGCCCAGTGATAGATAAATCCATGCACCTATGGACACCTTATCTTTGACAAAGGAGGCAAGAATATACAATGGGGAAAAGACAACCTCTTTAACAAGTGGTGCTGGGAAAACTGGTCAACCACATGTAAAAGAATGAAACTAGAACACTTTCTAACACGATAAACAAAAAAAAAAAATAGACTCAAAATGGATTAAAGATCTAAATTTAAGACCAGTAACATTAAAACTCTTAAAGGAAATCATAGGCAGAGGACTCTCTGACATAAATCACAGCAAGATCCTCTATGACCCACCTCCCAGAGTAACAGAAATAAAAACAATGAACAAATGGGACCTAACTAAACTTGAAAGATTTTGCACAACAAAGGAAACTGTAAGCAAGGTTAAAAGGCAGCCTTCATAATGGGAGAAAATAATAGCAAATGAAACAAATGACAAAGAATTAATCTCCAAAATACATAAGCAGTTCATGCACCTCAATACCAAAAAAATTAAAAAACCCAATTAAAAGTGCGCCAAAGAACTAAACAGACATTTCTACAAAGAAGACATACAGATGGCTAACAAACACATGAAAAGATGCTCAACATCGCTCATTATTAGAGAAATGCAAATCAAAACCAAAATGAGGTGTCATCTCACACTAGTCAGAATGGCTCCCATCAAAAAGTCTACAAACAGTAAATCCTGAAGAGGGTATGGAGAAAAGGGAACGCTCTTATACTGTGGGTGGGAATGCAAACTGGTACAGTCACTATGGAATCCAGTGTGGAGATTCCTTAAAGACCTGGGAATAGAACTGCCATATGACCCAGCAATCCCACTGCTGGGCATACAACCAAGGAAACCAGAATTGAAAGAGACACGTGTACCCCAATGTTCATTGTAGCACTGTTTACAATAGCTAGCACATGGAAGCAACCTAGATGTCCACTGGCAGATAAATGGATAAGGAAGTGATATATATACACAATGAAATGTTACTCAGCTATAAAAAGGAACACATTTGAGTCAGTTCTAATGAGGTGGATGAAACTGGAGCCTATTATACAGACTGAAGTAAGTCAGAAAGAGAAATACCAATATAGTATATTAACACATATATATGGTATTAAAAAGACAGTAACAACTATCCTATATGCAAGGCAGCAAAAGAGTTTTTGCTTTAACAATGCATACTGAGATATCATGGGCTTCCCTTATTGCTCAGATGGTAAAGAATCTTCCTACAATGCAGGAAACCTGGGTTTGATCCTTAGTACTTTGGTATAAAATCAAGTTCTTATATTTTTACAGGTCTTATCTTCCATTTTTAAAGGCTACCATAATTCTATACCTCTCCAGTGATTTTGGTGTCTCAGACAGTAAAGCGTCTGCCTACAATGAGGGAGACGTGGGTTCAATCCCTAGGTTGAGAAGATCCCCTGGAGAAAGAAATGGCAACCCACTCTAGTACTCTTGCCTGGAAAATCCCATAGACAGAGGAGCCTGCATGGGGTTGCAAATAGTCGGACATGACTGAGTGACTTCACTTTCTTTCTTTCCTATTATCTATAGTATCTATGTAATGTATGAATTTACCCTATATAAAATAATTTTTAAATCCATTATGAAAAAATTGGCTTCATCTACAGTATGTATGACAGTAAGTCACTGTTATACTGTAACAAATTAGTATGATGTGAAATAGCGTTTCATGAGAATGTGTTTGTCAAACTAAGAAAAGCATTCATTATATATTTTCCATTTTATTAAATAACTCTAGGTGCTTTAAATGCATCAAGTTGCATAATTTTCACAACTATCTCATGAGATTTGTACTATAATTTATATTTTATAAGTGAGCAATTTGTTTTATATTGACTAAAGTAATATATTATAATTTAGATTTGAATGGGATTAGAAGGTTAATAGTATCAGCCAAGTCAGAAAATAAATACATCAAGCAAGTCCAACTTGCCCCTTTACTTGAATATATATCAGGATAACATCAAAGGTAACATATTGTATATGAATTAATTCTACTTATTGTTTTCCAGTGGCTTATTTCAACTACACTCTTTCATTTTCTGAATGTCCTAAAAGACTATATCTATCTTTTCACACTAGTACTTATAATATTAATAAAATTAATAAATACTTAAATTATCTTACTAAAATATGTAAGAAAACATAAAGTGTTATAAAGCATTTACTTTTTAAAATAGTTGGTCTTCACTTTGTTTTTCCTCAAATTCTAGGAAATGGATAAATTCTAGGAAATGGACCATAGAATCTACCGAAAATATGTCACTATGACAAAGTCCATAGACTCCATAAGTCAGACTCATTTGATTTGCATAACAATATTAATTTGTGTGAGTTTCAAACAGATAGGCTTTGCGATTTCTTTCTACAGTGTTTTTGGCAGGACTGAAAACAGAAACAGCCTCTCTCCTTGTCTTGTAATTCAATGTGCTCAACAGAATGATTATGCCAGTGTACTATACCTTCTTACCATGGGACATGAAAAGAGACTCTAAAAAGAAATAAGCTAAAGAGCACATATTTCTGGACATTAGGAAGAGAAAAGGGCAGGGGTAGGTTCTGTCCTAGATGCTGCAGGTCCTCCCCAAGGAAGCAATAGGCTATAGAGCTTCGGGAGGGCGGTGAGCTGCTTCTAGGAAAGAAGACCCAGCTCTTAGAGAATGATGGCTTTCTCAGTGACATTTCCTAAGCTCCAACTGTAGAATGGGAAGACCTAATACACAGAAGTGTAAAGAGCCAGGCAGGATGGAACACAGTACTTTTCAACAGCACAGTCTAGGCAGGCAAAGTTGAGTGAGAGCAAAAGAGAAAAACAAGCAACTAAATTTGAGTTACAGCCAGCTTGGAAGCAAAGTTTCCTGAAGGCAAAATCAAGGTAATTTACTATGATGAAGAAATAAAGGATATCCTTAGCTGAATCAGACTGAAATGAATGTCCTCCACAACTCTGAGGAACACATATATCTAAGCTATCTCAGACAAAAAGTTTTACTGCATTGTTAAATGGGGATAGAAATTGGAATTAAAATGGCAACACATTTAGTGACTAGATTTTCTCTCCTTGTGCCTTACTCATTTTGTTTCATTCTCCTTTTACCAAGAATCTTTTTCTCTTTTTTCAAGGCTTCTTTTTTCTTCTGATCCATTATCTCTTCTCACACCACTTCCAGAATTTTTTCTAAGAAAAGAAAACTTCATACTTTTGTTCCTAAGTATAACTCACAAGATTCCTGTAGTTCTCAATTCAAATTGCTTAAAAATAGATTTTGCTTGATTCAGCTCATCTTCTTAAAAATCACATCCCTATGATTCTTGATCACTAAACAATACATGAATTGGCTGGTAATGTGGTGTGTGCCCAACCCTCATCAATTTGCATTGGTAGAAGACAGAAGTAAAGAATTTACATGGTTAAAACACACATTCATTCAAGCAAGCAAGCAACTAAGCAAATAATCAATCCTTGAACATGTATTATGAATTAGGCATGTTCTATGCACAGTCAATAAAACAGTTAGCAAAACAGATAAAACTTCCTGTGCTCACAAAACTTTTATGGGAAACAAAATATAACCATATTTAATAAGTTAAGTACATTGACTATTACATGGTATGAGCTGCAGAGAAAAATAAAGCACTGACAGGTAATAAAGAAGAGGTATTATGGTTTTACATAAAGTGGACAAGGAGATATCTATTGAAAAGGTAACATGTGAATTAATACTTGAAGTGAGTAAACAAGCCATAAAAACATCAGGTCAAAAAGATTTCCAAGAAGAGGAAATAGTAAGCATATAAGAACTCAGATGAAGTATTCTTGAAAATGTTCAAGGAATAGGAATACCATTGTGTCTGGAATAAAATGATTTTGAGAATTTTAATCATCAAAGTCATATAAGCAAGACACTGGCGGTTTTTGATCTAAGAAATAACATGTTTTTTTTTTTTTTTTTAAACAGGTTTTTATCCTAGATACTGTGTTGTGAGCAAAATGTAGCAGTTTGAAGCAAAGCAGAAAGATGAATTAAGAATTTTTGCTGCTGCTGTTTTGCAATAATTTAATTGAGAGATGACAATGATGAGGACCAGACCGAAACAAGGACAAACATGTTTTACAGATAGAAAATTTGCATAGAACTGATAAGACTTTCTAATGGATAGTACATGATGTATGGATGAAAAAGTGAGTAGCCAAAGATTTCCCCAAGAAGGGGTTTGACCTATGCATTAGGTAAGAGAGAGTAGCCAAAAATGAGGTAGAAAAAAAATGAAAAAGCAGCTTTAAAGGAAAAATCACTAGAAGCTCAGTTTTGGTCAGACTTTGCTTCAGATATCCAAGCAGGGATGTCTAACAGGTGATGGGATATAGACTTCAAGTGATAGGTCTGAGCAGAAAAATAAAAATATACTATAATGATTACTGTGTAGATTGGGTTTAAAATTACTGAAAGAGAGCATCAAAAAAGGCATACAGAGTAAAGAAAAAGTGTCCAAGGACTACATTCTGGAGCTTTCTGAGCAGAGAGGATAGGATGGTGAAGTCCCATTTAGGAAATAATGAGGGCATGGTGATGTCACATGGGTGACATAATGCATGACATTAGAGAAATATTCTATTGACCATCTTTTTCTATTTTTAAGGATTTTGCATAAATCCTTTCTGGACTACCACTTACCTCAATAAAATAATCTGGGAATAGAGTTTATTAATAATTAATCTAATATATCTGCACAGTGTCTTATTCAGCTAACATGTAATGTTTCATTATATATTTACCCAAATGACTCATCTCCAGCCATCATTTATCTGACTCTTATTAATACCTATTGGAATTTCATCTACCAGTTCTCATTCTTCCTGAAAGGTTATTGACAAGTCACCTCTCTGAGTCTGTTTTATCTTTCATCCCCGCTGTACTCATCATTACTACAACAACCTTTCTAATTATCCTCAATTGTTTCATGAGCAGGACTTCCTGATTTGCCCTTATCTTCATGACAAGTAATCCATTCAAATAACTATACTTCTCTATCATCTTTTTTTTTTTTAAATCACTGTCCCCCTTTCTCTTTTTACATCCTCAAGAAATGGGGAATCAGTCATGATTTCCTGAGAAACTTCCCTCCTTCTCTGTTTGCTTCTATTTCTTCCCTTCTAATAGATTCCTCCACATTCGCTTCTCATATCTTCATTCCTGTTGATCTGAACTTGCCAGTCACTTGTGTAAGCAGCTGAATAAACTGCTCACCTGCAGGTCATATGTTACACCATGTTGCTTTAATTCTATTCCAATCTCTATCCTCTCTCAAAACAGAAAATGTTCCCAACAGTAGTTCCATTTGCTGCAACTTCTTCAGGCTGTAACTTCCATTAGCTCACAATGTGTGTAAGTCTTGACTTTCATACATGAATTCCCTCAGTGATATTTTAATTTCTGAAATACTTGGGGTATTTTAAGAGGTAAATAAAGAAATCTTATAAATCAGAGAAAATCCATGTCCTAAATTGCCAGGGTCCAGCCCCAGCTGATCCAGGGTATTCGAAGGAGAGATGGCATAGGCGACCTATTTATTTAAATATTCATCAAAGATATAATGAGTAATAGAATGAGGATAGCTCAGTCAGGAAATTCAGTGGAGAAAAGAGGCTGAAATAATTCAGCCAGAAGGTGAGAGAAAGAACGACATGGGGAGACCAAGTTTCAGTGTACAAGGCCCGCACTTTATTTTCCAAAGTAGTTTTTATACCTTAAGTTATGCATAGAGGATAATGGGGGAAGGGGTGGAGTCATGCAGTAAGCCAGGCTTTCTTCCTGCAAAGTTATCCGATGCAAAAGTTTAGGTGATTTGCATCATCTTCTGGCCCAGAGGCCTGTTAACATTTTAAGACCTTTTCTTCAGAAAACTTATTTTTCTGTAAAGGTGATTAGTCAAGCACCACTCTCCAAAAGCATTAGAGTTGCATTCCTATAGGGCAAAGGTGTGGTGTGCTATAACAAGAAAAAGAATTAACTCAAGGGTCCAAGGTTACAATCATTAAAGCTACTACTTACACCAATTATATTAATCAATACACTGCCAGGGACACAGCAGGTAAGGGATATGGAGACTTAGCAGCAAACATTGGCCCAACAAGTGAAAAACCCTTCACCAATACAATTTCTAATCAATCTTTTAACTGCTCAATGGACTCTGTATTTAGACAGTTTAGAACATCTCATGCCTCTCACAGTTGGGAGGCTCTGAGCAATCACATGTGGCTGGAAAAACCTATTCAGGCAGTCTAGAGGACTTCCAAAGGAGTTTGTAGGTTGAAACAGTATCACACCCAGAAACTTTACTAACTGGAGCTATAAGTTAACTCTTTTTTCAGAGAGAGGTAGTGGGGGACAGCCCCCCGTAAAGTCAGGGGTGTAGGTGAGAGCACAAAGTAGAAAGTAGGCAGACTCTGGTTTGGGGGGTAGATGCTCAAGAATTTCCAGGGGGACTCCTGAGGCTCGATCCCACCTTTGCGTATGCCGAGCCTCCTTCCTCATGACCTTTCACAGATGGAGCTCCTCACGCTGGCTCCTGGCAGTGATAGAATTCCAGTTGAGCTATTCCAGATCCTGAAAGATGATGCTGTGGAAAGTGCTACACTCAATATGCAATATGCACTCAATATGCAATATGCACTCAATATTCAAAATGTCGGCTCCCGGCACTTAATCTTTGTCATAGACAGATTTTAATTTGCATGGTTTTAGATAATGCTTTCAGTTCAGTTCTGTCGCTCAGTCCTGTCTGACTCTTTGCGACGCCATGAATCGCAGCATGCCAGGCCTCCCTGTCCATCACCAACTCCCGGAGTTCACCCAAACTCACGTCCATCAAGTCAGTGATGCCATCCAGCCATCCTCTGTCGTCCCCTTCTCCTCCTGCCCCCAATCTCTCTCAGCATCAGAGTCTTTTCCAATGAGTCAACTCTTCGCATGAGGTGGCCAAAGTACTGCAGTTTCAGCTTTAGCATCATGCCTTCCAAAGAACATCCAGGACTGATCTCCTTTAGAATGGACCGGTTGGATCTCCTTGCAGTCCAAGGGACTCTCAAGAGTCTTCTCCAACACCACAGTTCAAAAGCATCAAGTCTTCGGTGCTCAGCTTTCTTCACAGTCCAACTCTCACATCCATACATGACCACTGGAAAAACCATAGCCTTGACTAGACAGATCTTTGTTGGCAAAGTAATGTCTCTGCTTTTGAATATGCTGTCTAGGTTGGTCATAACTTTCCTTCCAAGGAGTAAGTGTCTTTTAATTTCATGGCTACAATCACCATCTGCAGTGATTTTGGACCCCCAAAAAATAAAGTTTGACACTTTTTCCACTGTTTCCCCATCTATTTCCCATGAAGTGATGGGACAAGATGCCATGATCTTAGTTTTCTGAACGTTGAGCTTTAAGCCTGGTTCCATCTAATTACTTAATATTTCCATCATAGACTACAGAATGTCAACATAAATATTTCCTGAATATTTTTCCAGGAAGCAGAGCATATTATATTCTAGAATACAGAAATTAACATTTGTGATAATGGCTTTAATAATATACTAAACCCTTAAGATTTTTTTTCACAAAGATTGTTTTTGCATCTGCTTTGCTAAATATTGAATTATAAAGGGAAATTTCAAAGCCGGATTTTCCAGGTTGTGCTTTTGAGACAATAGTTTTGCAAAATACTCTTGCAGTTATTGTGGGCAGATTACATGGTCAAATAAGCTTGAGAAACACATTCTCTTTTCAGAAAGTGAAATTGTCCATTGCACATCACAACTTAAGGACTGTCAAGGGTTATGCTAGAGAAAGCTAGTTAACAAGGTTTAGCTAATGTTCCAAGCCTATATGACTACAGAAAGCAATTTAAAATAAATCATTACCAGCATCCTCTAGGACCTGCAGGGCCATTTACTTTTACTAGTTAAAGTAGCAAATAGCTATCTAAACTGTGCTTTACTCATATGATTTTTGTGAATTTTGAAATATGATAGCACCATGACCGGCACATTCTATGTATCCAACACAGTTTAGTCATTGATATCATTCTCTGAGGTAAAAAATGCCTTTTGGAATCTTTAAAACTAGAAAATCATCTAAATGAGAAAAAATCTCAGTTCTGATTTTAATTCTTATACATTAAAATAATATTTTCACTTATTTGGGCTTCCCTGGTGGCTTAAATGGTAAAGAATCTGCTTGCAATGTGGGAGACCTCAGTTCAATCCCTGGGAAAAGGGAACAGTTATCTACTTCAGTATTCTAGCCGAGAGAATTCCATGGATAGAGGAGTCTGGCAGGCTACAGTCCAAGGGGTTGCAAAGAGTCGGACATGACTAAGCAACTTTCCGTCACTCACTCACTCACATTATATACTTTATAAGAATAACAGCACATAGTCTATTAACTGGCCACTTAGTGATTAACAAACAAATGAACAGTGTAAATGTAAATTACATCAAATTCATTATTATTGCTGAGAAGTTAGCTTTGAATTCAGACATTCAGATTTTACTGATTTTCACTAAAAAGTGCCAAGTATGAGTATATAAAGTCACAATATTTCAACAGCCAATTTCTTTAGTAAACTTGTTTTAATAAATCATAATAATTAATAATATAATTTTAAAATTAAAGTACTTGCCTGCATACATCAGGATAAACTATCCATGCCTTCAGGAAACATACAAATGTGCTAGGTGTGTGTGTGTTGGGGGTTGGAGTCCAACGTATAAATAGATTATCAATGAATTTCAGATGTGCAAGAATAAATGTATAATTTCCCACAGGAGAAAATACATGAGAAAGATGCTAAAGTATGAATTATTTAGGTGGATAAGAAGATAAAGACTGTCCAGACAAAGGAAACAGCATTTGAAAAGTTACAGAGGCATGAAACTGAACAGCAAATAGGTTCAGGAAATCAAATTTAATTTCATTTTGCTGATATTGGGGGTGTCCTCATACCTGCCTCATTTTCAGGGCCTAAGTTGGCATTTACAGGCATCAGCAGATGGTGAAGTTACATGAGTCTTATTAAAGATCTCACTGCTTTGTAGGTATGAGAGGATATGAGTGGGGTACAGACATGTGGGAATTGTGTTTAAGATCTAGCAATCTACCTCTGTGCCATGATCAGGAGTCAGAAATACAAGGTAGAAGCTCATATTGTTGTAGTTTGCATTAAGGCTGTGCATATAGGTTCAGAGGAGATAGAATTAATTACAAGTACATAAATTAGGTAAAGTAGATAGGATTTAATTGCTGTTTGGATACAAGAGGTTTTAACAGCTGTAAGATTCTTAAACAAGATTCCAGATTTCCAGTTTACTTGCTCTGATGGTGGTTTTTACTTAGATGCTAGTTTTGTTCATTAGTAATGATGTGGGAGTTGGGCAAATGGAAGGTATATGACTGAATTCAATCATGGATCCTTGGCAAGTTCCCTGTGTGGGTGCCCTGGGTGCTGGATCATGAATGGAAATTGGTGCTGGAAAAATCAGGAGTATATATTGAAACTGGCATCACTGAACTTGAAGAAAATTGACCACAGAGATGGGATTAAAAAAAAAAACAAGCAAAGGGTAGAAGGTCAAAGATACAAACTTACAGAAAAACAAAAATAGAACTTAAGGTTCAAATGATTTGAAAAGACATCAAGAAAAAGACCAGAAAAGGATAATGGAACAAAATCAACAGAGAGATAATTTTGCCCATGTTATCTCATTTTTATTTAGCAATAAATAATGATAACAAATAAAGCAGGTAATTGTGTCCTCATTTTAGGAAAAAAAAATAAGCCTCAGGGAGGTTAAATTATTTACAGTTATCTTTTGAAGGCAATACAGGTAAGGTCTTAAATGCAATATAGTTCCACAGGCCAGCAATGTAATTTCTTCATATAATTTTTATTAAACAATATGTCCACTATTTTATGTGACAATATTAAAATATGGTAATGCATATTAATAGATACATTTACTTTTGATAAAGTCAGTTAGTCTTCCTAGGAAAATTTCATTTGCTGCCCATGACTTAATTAAATCATGCCAAAAGCCAGCATATTCATCTGCGGTGCCCAGTGGTGGATTGCTGTTTAAACACGGGATGTATATCTCAGTGTTTGGGGCTGCCACATATCACTTCAAGGCTCCCAAAGTGCCATTCATCATCATGCTCTATAAAATGAAAGGTGAACCATTTTACTGTGAAAATAACTATATAACACCACTTCAAAGCCCTAAGCCAGAGTTGAACTACGGCAATTCCTACATCCTCTTGTCAGTTCTACACTCTATAAATCAGACTCAAATCATTTTAGAAAACATCAAGTTATAATTTACACTACCTTTAGAACTTGTAGGTTGAAAATCATTTTTTTTTTCTAATTCTTATTTTATTTTCAATAGTGTATTATGTATGACCCACCTGTCTTATTTCATGATGCTATTTTTATGTTAAAGATACTAATGTTTTCTATAATAACTTAGCTTGCCTTTATGAGTATTTTATCTCCTTACAATCATTTTATGTAGCCTAGTGAAAAAACATCCAAACATTTAGAGTAGATGTTTGTGTTTTTTTCAAGCTATACAAATACATGTAATAATAAATATATTTCTGTTGCATTGTCTTTTGTTATAGTAGCAGAAATAGTTTATAATGAAGTGTATTCTATCTACTGTGGATGATATTATGGGAATTAGAGAGCTTACCATCATTAACTCATGATAAGTATGAAACAAGATCTAAGACTCTTTCAAAAAGAAGCCCTGCTGCTGCTGCTGCTGCTGCTGCTAAGTCACTTCAGTCGTGTCTGACTCTGTGCGACCCCATAGATGGCAGCCCACCAGGCTCCCCTGTCCCTGGGATTCTCCAGGCAAGAACACTGGAGTGGGTTGCCATTTCCTTCTCCAATGCATGAAAGTGAAAAGTGAAAGCGAAGTCGCTCAGTCGTGCCGGACTCTTAGCAACCCCATGGACTGCAGCCTACCAGGCTCCTCTGTCCATGGGATTTTCCAGGCCAACAGCAAAGAAAGGTGATGCGAGATTAACAAGCCTTAGCTAAATAACAAATAGCTTGATCTTATTTGATACTTAATGCTACAGTACAATTCATTTGTCATTTCTAACCCACACAAATGAAACCTATGAATACTTATGTGAAAGAGGTAAATAACGGCCCTAATCAAAGAGCTAAACATTTGTGAACATGCAAAAGTATCAAAGGAAAATGAGCAGACGTGGTGGCTTCAGATGAGGAAGTGTTATACTTTATGCAGTACAATGAAAACTAAACTCATTTTATCACCAATCTGTGTCTACATAATTTTCTTATAGCAGGGGAATCTGTTGAGGTCAGGAATATAGGAAGTAGGAATCTAACTTTGTAGTTTTTATTCTTCCTAAGATAAACTTTTCTTTCTTCCTGTCTAATGGATTCCAGTTTTAAAGTGAGGTGTGTGAAGATCCAGAAAACTCACCCCTTACTCCAAAGTTAAGATAGTTCAGTAGACTTTAACCAGGTATAATCCACTTAAAGATTTAGTGTTGGGCAAGTGAACAAAGTGAAAGCATTGAATCCCAGGAAATTTTCAGTGATTGCAGAAAGAATAAAAAAAATAAGCATATTCTTTGGAATAAAGTGACACACATTAATCCAAGTTCAGTTATCCCCACCTTTGAACTTTTGAACTCTGGAGTCAATAAATTAATATTAAACTCAAGTCAATGCAAGTGAGTGAAAGTTGCTTAGTAGTGTCCAACTCTTGCAATCCCATGGACTATTTAGTCCATGAAATTCCCCAGGCTAGAATACTGAAGTGAGTAGCCTGTCCCTTCTCCAGAGGATTTTCCCAACCCAGGGATGGAACGCATTGCAGGCAGATTCTTTACCAGCTGACCCACAATTACAAGTAGTACACTACCTTTCTTTCAAACAACAGCATCTTAAGTGTGTTATAGGTCTACTCTGGCTAATTATGATTTCTCCAAGTTAAAGATGCATGTGATAGAGAACAGACTGAAGGAGAGGTTGATAAATTAGAGTGATAATTTGAACAGGTAAGAATCTAGGAGGAAGATGAAAAAAGTATAGTGGAAATTTTTTTTTGGTAAGCTTAAAGAGCTTTACCTAAGAAAATGCAGTTACATAATATGCTTACTTAGAAGGCCAAGGACTAACAAATTGTTGGTTTTTACTTCAGTGATAATTATTAACCTTAGCCAGTCCAGTTATTGCCATTAGTCTCCTGAAACATACAAATTAATAAATAAAAGTACTTATTGATGGCTTATGCAATTAAATTATAAACATATTAATATATACACAAAGTATATATTATTCTTTTTTTTGGAAAAAAAATTAGTGGCTCAATCCCACATAAATACTTCAACAACAGGTTGTAATACATTTGTATTAATATAAATCCATTATCCTTGGATGTTAAAGATATGATTCATTGTTATAAATGATAGCTTCATTAAAACTTGTTGTATACCAAATACATTTAACCTGTATCTAATCATTTCACTGGCAAATATGTATACAATTATGCCTCAGTATCCAGGGCTGTATGACCCCTGCACATACTCAGAACAATTAGCCTTCCATGTCCTTAGTTTCCTTCATCTGTGGACTGTGATGACCAGCCAAACATGAAATTGAATGGACAAAGTATTTAATTGTAAATCCTTTACATAAATCCATTCAGATTTTTGCAACACTAGAAATACCTGTTTAATAGATACTTTGAAAATCTGAAAATCAAAATTCTCATTTCTCTTTATTTTCATTTTGTTCTCAGTAGTTAAAAAATAATGTTTTCTTATAGACTTATATGTTCCAGTAGCACATAATTGAACTACAAGAATAAGTCAAATGAGGTTTTTGGAGTCAAAATGGAAACTTTTAATGATGTAGAAACATCAGGACATTCATTTCAAATATAGCAGTTTCAATGGGACATTTAAAAAATGTTAATTGCATAATAATATTTTGCTCAATATGTTATGCTAATAGGCTTGGTTATTCATCTATCTCTGTTATTGTCCCATGTTACCTGTCCAATACAATTTAAATGTGGTATTTCAAATTTAATTTAATTAAAGAAAATAAATATAACCCAGTTTAACTAGCCACATTTTAGATGCTTAATAGGCTTATTTTTTCTAGTGGCTATTGTATTACATAGCACAATATAGAATGGAAAATAGGTGGAAATATAGAATGTTTCCACCATTACAGAAAGATGACTGGCAATGCTATGCTAGTTATTTGTGTTTGAAAAACAATTCTCTATGTTTTTGCTTCCCATTCATTCTTTCATTCATGCAAGAAAAATTAAGATTCTATGAATTCTAGACAATGAATTTAGTAACGAACCAAACAAACTTCTGCATTCATATACTTTTCATCTAATGAATGATAAATTAAATACATAAGTGTTTTGAAGAAACTAAAACAATAAGGTGATAATAAGTGAATCAGAAAGGTATGCTAGATCATCTGGTTGAAGAATGAGATGACTATCTTGAGAGAAGATCTGAATGAAGGGCTGGAGGAAACTAAGGACATTTATGCACGGAATATTCCTCATGAAGAGAACAATAATTACAAAGGTGCTGAGACAGGGTGTTCCTTAATGTGGGTCAAGGAAGAGCAGTAAGCCCATAGAGTAAGATATACTAAGATTAACTTTTAAACAGCGTCACTCTGTGCTGTGGAGAACAGAACATGTGGGCATAGGCATAAATGGATAGGGAAGCTCAAGAGCTGGCTGAATAGGGCTCTGGAAGGGAGATGGTAGTGACCTGGAACAACAGAGTAGCACAGAAGTCAAAAGAAATATCAGATTTCTTAAGAATAACACACTTTTTGCTTTAGCATCTACTCTAGTTTTGAACCACCAAGACACTGTTTGGAGACTTACATTATGCTAGATCATTATTTCTGTTGAGTTATAAAGCTCCAGAATCCCCTAACATGACTAATGTTTAGTACTAGAAGATCCTGTCAGCTCTAAGTTTTACATAACTGGGTTATGTAAAAGTAATTTCAAAACCTATGTTCACAGTTTAACAGTTTCCAGAAAAGGATGGTTTTCTCATTCTAGTCACATTGATATAAATCTCTTCACATCTTTTATCTTAATGAACAACCTTCTTTTGCTAATTACAAAATGACTACTTCCTGGTGTTCTCATTTTTTCAGATAATGGTTTCCTCAGATGCATCAATGTATATAAGATGTTATGGAAAAAGCCAATCGGACTTTTTGGCCACCACATTATATTCTATGCTTCAGTTTTCTTTTAATTCCCTCTTTTCATAATGCACCACAATTGTTTGGTAACAATAAATAAGAAATCAATAAAGATACTATGAAATATTTCATTAATAGAACATGCTGCTACTGCTGCTGCTGCTGCTAAGTCGCCTCAGTTGTGTCCGACTCTGTGCGACTCCATAGACGGCAGCCCACCAGGCTCCACCATCCCTGGAATTCTCCACGCAAGAACACTGGAGTGGGTTGCCATTTCCTTCAATGCATGAAAGTGAAAAGTGAAAGGGAAGTCGCTCAGCCGTGTCCAACTCTTCGCGACCCCATGGACTGCAGCCCACCAGGCTCCTCCATCCATAGGATTTTCCAGGCAAGAGTACTGGAGTGGGGTGCCATATGAGTAGATAATTAAGATCTTTTGAGATTAAATTAAATGCTCAAAAGATCTTAATTCTTTATTGGTAATATTGGAAAATGATATAACTCAATAGTTGGAGTCCATTAATTGGTTGTTTATCAATTGCTTAAAAATAAATCATAACATATATGAATATTATGTGGACCACATGGTATTTATTTGTTCTTATTTTTCTATCAAATATCAGACAAATGTAAATTTATCAAAATAGTGACTTTTCTTGAGTTTCCTAATGGTTTTTCTGTACTCTTACAAACTGTTCCTTTATTTTTAGCTCTTATTTTAAATTTACATTTCCCCTCCTTTACCTGTGACTCCTATATGCATAGTTTTCAATGACAATTTTTATTTTAGATTGGCTTCAGGAGGAGGAGAAAAAAAATTGGCTTATTACCTCATAATTCTCAATGGTATTCAGTACTAACCTGATGCCTTTTATCTATGGATTCTATTCTTACTAATCTTGTTAGTGGGTCATGAACTATGTTTTATACAATGTGCTTCATATTGTTGCTGCTCAAATAATCCAAGACATAAGACAATAATAAATAACTTTTCTCTAGAATTCAACATTACTCCTCTTTCTTCTTCATTATGTTAAATTTTGTCTCTAAAATTCTTCTTTTGCCTCAAATTCAAACCCAGCCACTCTGTCTTTCCACTGTCACCACTTACTCCCTCCATTGAACACCAACTGTTTATCTCTTTGTCTGAGAAACAGACAGATATATATTCTCTTGCCTTCTGTAGATTCTTTTCACACTGACCATTCTGTCATATGCTGTTCCCAAATTTATTCTATTGGTTTGGCAAAAAAGTTCATTTGGTATTTTCTGAAAGATATGATGGAAAAAACCCAAATGAAACTTTTGGCCAACTCAATATTTAGATTTATCTTGCAAGGAATAAATATTCTCATTTTCAAACAACATTAAAGTTGGTCTCTTCAGGAATTTAATATTTACCTATGAAGTCCCCACCATTCAAATATCTTTACAAGTTCCTGAAAGTCAAATCTCACTGCTCTCCCTTCAAATTTTTCCACTACTTTATAAATATTAATTGCACTCATCTCACATGCTAGCAAAGTAATGCTTAAAATTCTCCAAGCCAGGCTTGTGAACCATGAACTTCCAGATGTTCAAGCTGGATTTAGACAAGGCAGAGGAACCAGAGATTAATTGCCAACATCCGTTGGGTCATCAAAAAAGCAAGAGAGTTCCAGAAAAAACATCTACTTCTACTTTACTGACCATGCCACAGCCTTTGACTGTGTAGATCACAAAAATCTGTGGAAAATTCTTCAAGAGATGGGAATACCAGACCACTTTACCTGCCTGCTGAGAAATATGTATACAGGTCAAGAAGCAACAGTCAGAAAAGGACATGGAGCAACAGATTGTTTCCAAATCAGGAAAGGAGTACATCAAGGCTGTACATTGTCACTCTGCTTATTCAACTTATATGCAGAGTGTATCATGAAAAATGCCAGGCAGGATGAAGCCTAAGCTGGAATCAAGATTGCTAGGAGAAATATCAACCTCAGATTTGCAGGTGACACCACTTTTATGGCAGAAAGTGAAGAGGAACTAAAGAACCTCTTGATGAAAGTGAAAGAGGAGAGTGAAAAAGCTGACTTAAAACTTAGCATTTAAAAAACTAAGATCTCAGCATCCAGTCTCATCACTTCATGGCAAGTAGATGGGGAAACATGGAAACAGTGACAGACTTTATTTTTTTAGGTTCCAAAATTACTGTAGATGGTGACTACAGCCATGAAATTAAAAGATGTTTGCTCCTTGGAAGAAAAGTTTTGACCAATCTAGACAGCATATTAAAAAGTAGAGACATTACTTTCCTGACAAAGTCCACCTAGTTCAACCTATGGTTTTTCCAGTAGTCATGTATGGATGTGACAGTTGGACTATAAAGAAAGCTGAGCACTGAAGAATTGATGCTTTTGAATTCTGGTGTTGGAGAAGACTCTTGAGAGTCCCTTGGACTGCAAGGAGATCCACCCCGTCAATCCTAAAGGAAATCAGTCCAGAATACTGATTGGAAGGACTGATGCTGAAGCTGAAAATCCAATACTTTGGCCACCTCTGAGAAAAACTGACTCCTTGGAAGAGATTCTGATGCTGGGAAAGATTGAAGGCAGGAGGAGAAGGGGATGAGAGAGGACAAGAGAGTTGTATGGCATTGCTGACTTGATGGACATGACTTTGAGCAAGCTCTAGGACTTGGTGATGGACAGGGAAGCCTGGCATGCTGCAGTCCATGGGGTCACAAAGAGTCAGACATGACTGAGAGACTGAACTGAACTGAATTACAAGTAAAATACTACTTATAAATTTTGTATATGTTTTGTATATGTATATGCCTGCCTCTATGCCAGGCATGCTGTTAATACTTATTTTAGTAATAATACATATATTAATATTGTATGCATATATTAATAATATATGTATACACACAATAATAATACATATATTAATTCTCATATACCCTGAATATCTTTGATTCCTCTCTTTACTGTTAGGAGAAAAGTAAAGCTGAAAATATTAAATTACTCAAATTTAGAGAGAAACAAAGTCACAGAGCTGAGATTTGAACTTAACTAGTAGATACTTCCTATAAATAGTAGGTCTGGGTTATTAGAAAACAGACTCTGCTTCTAAATCAGACTTTTGATCCTGCATAACAATAAAACTATACATTTTGGTTTTTAGAAGACCAAACAGAAAATACATTTTTACATTATAGGCAAGTATGAAAATACATTTTTACATGTAAAAATATATTTTTACATGTATCTTACATGTAAAAATGCATTTTTACATGTAAAATACATTTTTGCATGTATTTTAATGTAAAAATACATTTTTACCTTACAGGCAGGTCAGTTCATCAGGTATCTATTTCTTTAGCAACTTAAGATCTTCTTGGCCTCATCTGTCTCTTGTTCCACTTGTTATGACACCCAGTCTTGCACAGGCACTAAACAAGTTCAGGTGCCATTCAATTGAGTCTTGTTTCATAAGCTTGTTACTCGTTACATACACAGTACTTCCTACAGCAAGGGCTTCTCCACTGATTACAAATCACCAAACATTACAAAGCCCTCCTTGGTGCCCAAGTATGTAGAAATACAAGTTATTGCCCTGTGGGATGAATATTTGTCCAAGGGGATATGAATCAATGGTTAAATTCTCCTTTTGCCTTGTAACATGATAGTTCTAAGATGCTTATTTGACTTGTCTTCCTGTAGGACTATCCCGAAAAGCTGAGGCAATGCTTACATTCAACAGTTGCCTGCTCACTAATACCTCCTTACATCTGATCTCTGTATTCCCCTAATCAACATCCTTTTCCCCCTCACTCCTGCTACCTGGATGCATACTTCCTAATATAACTTTGTCTCTAGATCCTGCTTTCTGGTACCATCAAGAATACAGTTGGAGCTTCATAGTGATGTTTTATCACAGAGTGAGTAAAACAACAGGACATATAATAGTAGTTTCCTAGTAAGTCTGAGGTTACATTCAGGGATTGACCTCACTATCTTTATTTATATAATAATCATGCCCCAGTAAGTTGGGTAATTGCAACCAGGCTTCTACCTCGGATTCCTAAAAACAACCATTTTGTAAGTACTGAATGAGGAGTAAGATGGAGTGTCCAGTCTGTGGCACATACCAAGCTCAATGATAAGCAATCAAATGGAATAAGTCAGTTTCTGAAGCAAGGCAGTTCAGAGTGGATAAAGAAATGGACACATCTGTGAATACTTAAACTTTCCTGATGGCTCAGATGATAAATAATCTGCCTGTAATGCAAGGGACATGGATTCAATCCCTGGGTTGGGAAGATCTCCTGGGGAAGGGAATGGCTAACCACTCCAGTATTCTTGCCTAAGCCTGGTGGGCTATAGTACCTGGGGTCAAAGAGTTGGAGACAACTAGATGACTAACATTAAGACATATACATGCAAATATAGTGGACATTGATCATCTCATAATTTCTCAGATAAGTATTTTTCCTGTAATTATCCTCTACAATTCTACCAGTTGAGCATAAATTAATGCTATTAATATTGGGGGTGTATCCCTTACTCACTGATTTAGAATAGTCAGTGAAAATGGGACCATTCAAAGTACCGGTTCTAAATCCTTGCTATGCTTTAGAACCACTCAGAGAACATTTGCTGTTGTTGCTGATATCATTTAATGTTAGTATTTAAATCAACACAAAACTGTTTTGTGATATAAACAGTTCTGTAAGTTTTAAAATACACACACACACACACACACACACAGGTTTATGAATCCACAACCAAAATTAAGATACAGAACAATTCCATCACCACAAAAAATCTTTCATGCTTACCCTTTGTAATCACAACTTCCCCCATCCTTAAACTTTAGCAATTATTAGTCTCTAATCTCTCAAAACAGACTTAACATTTTGACAGCGTAGCATAAATCTTATAGCAGTTGACTTTGAGACTGCCTTATTTCACTTAGCATAATGCCTTTGGATTTATCCAATATGTTGTATTTATCACTAGCTCCCTTTTATTCTGAACCAGTTCAGTTCAGTTGCTCAGTCGTGTCTGACTCTTGGAGATGCCATGGACTGAAGCATGCCAGGACTACCGGTCCATCACCAACTTCCAGAGTTTACTCAAACTTATGTCTATTAAGGCAGTGATCCCATCAAACCTCTCATCCTCTGTCATCCCTTTCTCTTCCTGCCTTCAATCTTTCCCATAATAAGTATCTTTTCAAATGAGTCAATTCTTTGCATCAGGTGGCCAAAATACTGGAGCTTCAGCTTCAGCATTTGTCCTTCAAATGAATATTCAGGACTGATTTCCTTTAGGGTGATCTGGTTGGACTCCTTGCAGTCCAAGGGACTCTCCAGCACCACAGTTCAAAAGAATCAATTCTTCAGTACTCAGCTTTCTTTATAGTCCAAGTCTCACATCCATACATGACCACTGGAAAAACCATAGCTTTGACTAGTTGGATCTTTGTTGGCAAAGTAATATGTCTGCTTTTTAATACGCCATCTAGGTTGGTCATAACTTTCCATCCAAGGAGTAAGCGTATTTTTATTTCATGGTTGCAGTCACCCTCTGCAGTGATTTTGGAGCCCAGAAAAATAAAGTCAGACACTATTTCCACTGTTTCCCCATCTATTTGCCATGAAGTGATGGGACTGGATATCGTGTCTTAGTTTTCTGAATGTTCAGCTTTAAGCAGACTTTTTCACTCTCCTCTTTCACTTTCATTAAGAGACTCTTTTGTTATTCTTCACTTTCTGCCATTAGAATGGTGTCATTTGAATATCTGAGGTTATTGAATCAAGCAATCTTGATTTAAGCTTGTGCTTCATCCAGCCCAACATTTCTAATGATATAATCTTCATATAAATTAAATAAGCAGGGTGACAATATACACCCTTGACATACTTCTTTCCCAATTTGGAAACCGTCTGTTATTCCATGTCCAGTTCTAACTGTTGCTTCCTGACCTGTATACAGATTTCTCAATAGACAGGTCAGATGGTCTGGTATTCCCATCTCTTTCAGAGTTTTCCACAGTGTGTTGTGATCCACACAGTCAAAGGCTGTGGCATGGTCAGTAAAGTAGATGCTTTTCTGGCAGTCTCTTGCTTTTTCGGTGACTCAACGGATGTTGGCAATTTGATCTCTGGTTCCCTGCCTTTTCTAAATCCAGCTTGAACATCTGGAAGTTCACAGATCCCGTAATGTTGAAGCCTGGCTTGGAGAATTTTGAGCATTTCTTTACTACGTGTGTGAGATGAGTGCCATTGTGTGGTAGTCTGAGCATTCTTTGGTATTGCCTTTCTTAGAGATTGGAATGAACTTTTCCAGTCCTGTGGCCACTGCTGAGATTTCCAAAGTTGCTGGCATATCGACTGCAGCATTTTCACAGTATAATCTTTTAGGATTTGAAAGAGCTCAATTGGAATTTCATCACCTCCACTAGCTTTGTTTGAAGTAATGCTTCATAAGCCCCATTTGACTTCACATTCCGGGATGTCTGGCTCTAAGTGAGTGATCACACCATCGTGGTGATCTGGGTTATGAAGATCTTTTTTGTACAGTTCTTCTGTGTATTCTTGCCACCTCTTCTTAATAGCTTCTGCTTTTTTTAGGTCCGTACAATTTCTGGGCTTTATTGTGCCCATCTTTGCATGAAATATTCCCTTGGTATCTCTAAATTTTCTTGAAGAGATCTCTAGTCTTTTCCATTCGATTGTTTTCCTCTGTTTCTTTGCATTGATCACTGAGGAAGGCTTTCTTGTCTCTCCATGCTGTTCTTTGGAACTCTGCATTCAGATGGGTATATCTCTCCTTTTCTCCTTTGCTTTTCACATCTCTTCTTTTCACAGCTATTTGTAAGGCCTCCTCAGACAGCCATTTTGCTTTTTTGCATTTATTTTTC